>NC_133769.1:53712389-53822065 GCF_003597395.2 Chelonoidis abingdonii | reverse complement strand
ACTCTTGGAAAACGTCTGCTTCCCTTATCCTCAAAGGAAATTAGCTGACTGGGCGGAGTCTGCCTTGAGCGAAGAGACCCCGGTCCAAGTTTCATCCAGCCTTGTCTTTGGCAGCGGAGCAGGAGGGTTTTTTTCTTTTTCCTCTTCCTCTCCAACATTCCGGTGAGAGGGACCGGGCTTGCCTTAGGGTCTGCATTTGGTTCCTTGCTCCAGTGGCTGAACGGTTCCTCAGTTCTCACTATCCGGCGTGAGGGAGAACGGAGCGAGGAGGAGAGCTTGGAAAGGTGAAGTCGGGCAGAAGGTTCCTTTTCTTCATTTTCGGGCTAAGTCTGCCAGTTCTTGGGGCTTCGGGTTGCTTTCCTTTTGGTTTTGGTTGCGAAAAGATATGGCAATTGATGATCGCTACGGCTCAAAAGAAACGGTTTGTTACTTTTGGCGGGTTCCCAGTGTTGTCGGCTTTCGGTGCGAGAGGCCCCAGGGCTCAGCTCCGGGCCCGGCCCTCGCCCCAAAGGCGTCTGTTTTGCCCACTGTCCCTTTCTTTTTTTCCCCCACCTTTGGCCTGGCTTTTTTTCCCCAACCTCTGTGATGGCGGTGAGAAGCGGCATGGTAGCTGGTTTGTAAATCTTGGTGGGTTTGCCGCCCAGGGTAGTGTGTGACCAGAGCCAGGCCCTTGGAGAATGACCTTGCGAAAGCTGACGAGGGCCGCTCGGTCCTTTTCACTGATGCCTACAGCGGCTTTCACCTTGTTGTTCTCCCAGAGCTCCGGGGGAGTGGCGCTACTAAGAACGTAGCCTCTGTGTCTGTTGATCGGTAGCTTTGCTGAGCCCCTCCTTGGCCAGAGGGGCTCGTCTCTGTCTGGCCTAGAAGCAGGTTTAGGAGGATTCTCGGCTCTAGGAGGTTGCCAGAAATGCCACACCCCTCGCCATGGGTTTCTCTTGCTGACATCTACGGGCGAAGTTGGTGGCTGTGGCTGGAGCGGGTGGGCTCTTCTTCCCTGGGGGGTGCTTTTCCTGCCTTCTTCTTTTTCCATTTGCTTAGTGGATCGACGGTGATGCACCGCTGCTCCTTCTGCTCCTCCGGGATTGGAATAGCGGCTCAGGCTGAGGCCCAGACCGGCTAGGTGGTAACACCCGTCACTTACTCCTCTAGAGCCCCTCTCTCGCTCTCAGGAGCTGCCGCTCTCCTCTCTGGGATTCCGCCCTCTTTATATTCCCCCCTTTTACGGCCGAGGCGGTGCGAGGGGCACGCTGAGCGTTTCCCCCCTTCCAGCGTACAGCCTCCATTCTTTCTCACTACCACGGTGGACCCCGCTACGTCCGTGCCCCTCAGTGTCCTGTGCCTGGTCTGGCCATGGCCCCGTGAGCTGGTGGGGGAACTCGGGGGCCCTCCTCTGCGATCCAGTCCGGGAGCCTAGCCTGCATTTCTCTCCTTCGCTGACTGCTTTCCTAAAAGTCCTGGTCTTCCCTCTGCGCTCTGCTGGACCAGCACCCAAATCCTCCAGGGAGTGAGCTGCCGTTCCCAGCGCGGCAGCACAGCCTCTCTCTCTTGCCGCTCCTGGCCTTTTTAGAGGCCCATGCCTCTTCCGGGCCCAGCTGAGTCCGCTTGCGCTCCATCTCTGCCCCTTGGCTCTCCTCCAGGTTGCAGGCCCGTTGGCGTTGATAGCCTAGCTGTGCACCTGAAGGCCTTCCAGTCTCTTGGGGGTGGATGAAAGTCTGTCAGCACAGGAGCGTGTCCTTGCGTTGTGTTTGCAGGCGCCAGGGTGCCTGAGCAGCAGGCGGTGGCTTGTTGTTAGAGGCATGATTCTGCTTGGAGCAAGATGGTCCGGTTCATTTCCGGACAAGACCCTGGCGCGACGGTCTCGTTGGCTGTGCGAGATTTCCCCCTGCTTCCCTTTTGTTCTTCTCCAACAGGCCTGTCGACCACAGCTGCACTTAGCGTCTCAAGGACGTGCCGGCTTGCTCCCGGTGGGCCGAACAGGCCTGGGGCTAAGGGTCTGCAGAGGGCAGCCGGTGTGGCTGCTTCCTAGGGAGGAAGGAGGCTCTTAGCACGGGCGAAGGCCACGGGGGGTGGCAGCGAAGGGCAGCTGGCGGCTGGAGTGGCCACCAGGGAGTCGTGGCGGCTCTCCAGCAATGGTTTGACTGGGTGGCCAAATGCTTTCCTGACGCCATGGCCCCCAATGACGCCCCAACGGGCTTCCTTACTGCCCGCCCCCAGCCACGCAGGGAGGCTGAACATGTCCGCTGTAGCACAGGCTGCGGCAGCTTTTCCAGTCGGCACCCCAAGGAGGCGAGAGCCTTAATAGAGTGGGCTACGCAGCTGAGGAGAGCTCCACAGCTCCCGCAGGCCAGGCGCTACGCTCGCAGACCCAACGCTCCCGGCCCCCTAAGACCAAGAAAGCCAGCGCCGCCTCAGACACAAAGCGCACACAAGACCTCCGCTGCTCCGCACCCTTAGCCGACCCAGCTCTCAGGCTAGCCCTCCCAAGTGCGAGAACGGAGGCACCCAGCTCAGACGCAAAGGAGGACTCTTGCCAACTTCTTGCCTCTTTCTTCTAGCCACTCTTCGCTACTGGCGTGGCCTCAACGGATCCCTCCCGGGACCGAAGGCGCGGGCGTGCATTCTATCCTACGCTGCCGACGCCACACGCACAGACACCCTTGCCTTGGCTATTCGTGGCACTGGAGGAGCGAGCCGTTTCCAAAGTGAGTGAACATTTACAGGTAGGTTGCTTTTTGGCTAATCCTGCTGAGGCCACGCCAACCAAGGGTTGGCATTGTTGGTTCTAGGCGTATGATTCTCGCCTTCATGGAGCGTGCGAGGAGTCCGGTTCAAATCCCGGACAAGCCCGCACCGCCTCTGTTTCCCCCAGGCTGTGTTTCCTGAACCTGCTTGTCACCTCTCCAGCCCCTTGCCGGGCTCCCTCTTGGAAACGCTGCTTTCCTTATCCTTACCAAGGATAGTGGACTGCCTGGGCGCGAGTCTGCTCTTGGGCGCAAGAGAACCCCGGCTCCAAGTTCATCCAAGCCTGTCTTGGCGCGGAGCAGGGAGGTTATTTTCTTCCTCTTCCTCTCCAACATCCCGAAGAGGAGGGCCTGCCTTAGGCGTCGCATTGTTCCTTGCTCCAGGGAACGAGGTTCTCCTTCCTGGCGGTTCCGAGGAGAGCGCGAGGAGGAGAACTTGGAAAAGGTAAGTCCCAGGGCGACCATAGTCCTTTTCTTCATTTTCGGGGCTGAAGTCTGCCAGTCTTGGGCTTGGGTTGCTTTCCTTTTGTATGGTTGCGGCGAAAAAAGGTGCGGCAATGATGATCGCTACGGCTCCCAAAGAAACGGTTTGTTGACTTTGGCGAGTCCCAGTTGTGGCTTCTTCGGGTGCGAGGAGGCCCAAGGCTCAGCTCCGGCCAGCCCTCGCCAAAGGGTCTGTTGCCACTGTCCCTTTTCTTTTTTCCCCCCTTTGGCCTGGCCTTTTCCCTCAATCCTTGTGGCCGTGAGAGCGCATTAGGTGTAAATTTGGTTGCTGCTCCTGGGGTGTGTGACCAAGAGCCGGCCTGAGATGACCTGGAAGCTGAAAGAGGGAGCGCTGTGCACTTGTCAACTTGATCCATCTCCATTTCTCTAACTGATACTACACACAACACAACACACACCCAGTTTGAACATGGAATTCCAAGAGTATTTTGCTATTACTCAAGATTTAGCTATAATATAGGCACTTCCTATGAGCACAGCATTAAGTTTGATCCACAAAGAATCCTGCTTCAGGGCGTCTAGGGCCCTTATAATGCTAATTTTTGAAATCAATAGCAAGCTGTCTCCCAGAGAGTATTTAATTCCTTGGAGATCCTTTGATAAATTTCAGTCTCGAAAATTGTATAAAAAATCCTTTCTTTGACCATATATACAGTAGTTGTTTCACTCAAGAAGTATTTGGCACAAGAGGTGATTGTGGTTTGCAAAGTTTTCCTTCCGTGTTTTCTGCATTCCTCATTCAACTGGACAGCCCTCTGTCAATATTTTACTGGCCTAAGTGATAAAAGAAAAGATCAACGTTAGTCAATTATGGATACAATTTTGTTTAATATTGCTTGTAATGATTAAAGCTTGTGGGGGAAATGAACTCGACAGTAATATTATTTGCCGTTCTGCGTCCTTAAATTACTTGAAGGACCTCAGTTTTGATACCAAAGTCAGATTAACACAACAGTGCATCGTACTGATACTATTTGGCATTTCAGACTTCAGTATTCACAACACTAGATATGTCAATGAAAGACCAATTAAATAGGCAAGACGGGTATGCAGGTTTGTCAAGGATGTGAAAAAGTGTCATTTTAGCATTATCTTCCCAGAGTTATTTTCGTACTTTTTTTGTGCTGCCATGATGCACCAGCAGTGGTGGCTCCGTGTTACAGGGTTGGACCTGGGCAGCCCACTCTGGTGTTGTGACCTAGGTATGCGGGGTTTGTTAGCACTTTGTCAGGTTTGCCCAGCTAGCCCCCTGTCCTCTGGGGACTTGGGGTAGTGGGGAGTGTGGGCCAAACTTCAGTGAGCGGCACTGAGGAACCTGGGTGCTGCATCTAGGAGGCATTGCAATGCTGGGTTGGCACGACTTGCCGCTTGCCCTCCGTTATGTAATGTGGTTGCTCCATCCCTCGCTGACCTCATCTTGTTATTTTCCTTCCTGTCCCATGCTCCCTTCCCATCTGCTGCGGCCTGATTCATCGGCACGCGGGTGTCTGGAGGATGAGAGGTGGCTTTTACTGAAGATGTCGTGTGCCCCACTGTCAGGACCGTGAGTTGAGGGAGGCGTGAGGCTGAGGAGGAGGTAGGACAACATCGTTTTACTGAAGAGCATGGAGCATCACAGTAAATTTATTACCTGTGACTTTTCAGTACATTTACTGTGTTCTGCTCGTGATGGACAGCGATTCTGCGTCCCCTTCAATGCATTATATCTAATGGGTGCAAAATTTTCCACTGTACATAAGCAGCAGCCAAGTTTCAGCATTATGGTTTGCTCTATCTGTCCTATAGAAGCAAACTAAATATTAAAATATGCTTTTGATTCCTAAAAAATCTTTTAGTTATTAGAACAGGAGGTTCTAATAGGAAATGAGACAAAACCCTCATTTAGGTTCTGAATTGTTAAATTTCATTTAAAAAAAAAAAATCATGGTTCTCAGGAAAATATTTATACAGAACTAAATGATCCATCGCTCTGCTTTTCAAGCAATTAGAATAATGAAGGTGGGGCTGCTCATAACAGCTGATTGTGATATGTGTTAGCTAGAAATATGAATACAACAAAATTTCTATCTATATCTATGTAAAGTGTCTATCTATCTATTCCAATTGGAGGACTGCCCAAAAATGAAAGCATGGACTTTTAATCTATCCATTATGTTATTCTGCATATATTCCAGAATACTTCAATATAGAAGAACTCAATGGGACTATGGAAAGGACAACACTAAGAGTCACTCAGCAGCTGCACAATTCTCTATCTTTATCTTTGGCATATACCAATTGATGCATTGTCCCCGCTGCTGTTCTGAAAATAGGCTTAAACCCCCAGCCACAGACAATCACAGTGTCTCTCTCTCTTTTTCCCATGTCTTTTAGGACTGGATACCGGTGACAGGTTCAGGAGTGAACTACCATCAGTCCATCTCATGCGTCATGGTATGACACAACGTGGTGAATGCTCAAAAAATGACTATGACATCGACTCGCGTAATCCAGCCCATAACGTATCATCAGTGCAGATATCGGGATGTCTCTATCTGTACTATGTCGTCTCTACTGCGTGTCTTCAGTCGCGAAGAGGAAAGGTGAGGTCCGAGTGCCTCAGTGACTCGCCGTAAGCCAAACTAGCAGCGGGCCACATAGCAGCACTATACAGACCATGCTACAGTACCCTGGCGTCCCACAGTCCAGGCGAAACCACCATGAGGAGGCAAGGAGACACAAGTGCAACATCACCCCTGATTCAACCATAAAGGATAAACAGTCCTGAAGAAGCCAGCCCTCTTGAGCCCAAGTCCCGTCTCTAGAGCTTCCGCCTGCTCTTCTGGAATATGTACCAGCAAACTCCACCTCGCCCCTGTACTTTTTCAACAATATGCGCACTTGCCTGTGCATCACACGAGCTACACTGCCGCGTTCCCCTTCAGGTACAGGGCTTCCATTCTCTCTCACTCCACGGTGACCCCGCTACCGGTCGTGCCCTTTCAGGTTGCAAGCCCTGGTGCGCCCTATGATGCGTAGGCCAGATTGCCACTCGCTTGGCTGTAGGCTGGGAACCGAGGGGCCCTCCTCTGCGGGATCAGTCCAGGGGAGCCTACGCCTAGCACTTTCTCCCCATTGCCTGGAAACTGCTTCCTTAAAGTTGGCTTCCTCCTGGCTCTGGCTGGACCAGCGCCCAAACCTCCCAGGGAGTGAGTGCCCCTGTCCAGGCAGCAGCAGCCCTCTTCTCTCTTGCCAGCTTCCTGTTTAGAGGCCCTGCCTCTTCCGACCCAGCTGAGCTTCCGCATTGCGTCCATCTCTGCCCCTGCTCTTTCCTCCAGGTGCATGCCGTGGCGTTGATTAGGCCTAGCTGGCCACCTGGAAGGCCTTCCAGTCCTCTTGGGGTGGGTGAAAGCTGCTCAGCACGGGAGCGTGCTCCTTGCGTTCGTTCGCAGGCGCCAGGGTGCCTGCAGCGGCAGGCGGTGGCTTGTTTGGGTCTAGGAGCATGATTCTTGCTTTGAGCAAGAGGTCCCGGTTCAATTCCGGACGAGGCCCTGGCCGACGGTCTCGTGCGATGGGGGGGATGGCGAGATTTTGCCCTCTCTCCCTTTTCGTTCTCAACAGCCTGTCGAGCCACAGCTGCTGTAGCGTCTCAGGAAGTGCCGGTCTTCCCCGGTTGGCCGACAGAGCCTGTCGGGGCTAAGGGCCTGGGGAGGGCGAGCCGGTTGCCCGCTTCCCCCAGGGGGAAGGAGACTCTGAGCCGCGGCGCCACAGGGCCACTGGGGGGGTGGGCAGCGAGGGCAGGCTGGCGGCTGGAGGTGGCCGCCCGGGGAGTCGGGCGGCAATCCTCCAGCCATGTTGGAGTTACCTGGTGGGCCCAAATGCTATCCTGACGCCCATGCCCCAGCAATGACGCCCACGGGCCTTCCTTACTCCCGCCCCAGCCACGAGCGGGAGGGTGAACAGTCCAGCTGGAGCACAGGCTGGGCAGCTTTCAGTGGGCACCCAAGGAAGGGAAGAGCCTTAAGTGGGGGCCTACGCAGCTGGAGGAGCTCCACAGCTCCCCGCAGGCCAGGCGCCGCTCGGCAGCACCCACACCTCCCGCCCCAGACAGAAGCCAGCGGCCCGCCTCAGACACAAAAGCGCACACAGACTGCCGCTGCCCGACCCTAGCCGCCGCTCTCAGGGCTAGCCCCTCCCCAAGTGGAGAACGGAGCACCCAGCTCAGACGCCAAAGGAGGACTCTTTGCAACTTTATGCCTCTTTCTTACTAGCCACTCTTCTGCCTGACTTGGCGTGGCCTAACGGATCCCTCCCGGACCGAAGGCGCGGGCGCTGCATTCTACCGTACCGCTGGCCCGACGCCACACTTCACAGTATCTTCCTTGCCTGTGTCTATCGTGGCCACTGGAGGATGTGGAAAGTGAAGGCCAAAGTGGTCCCAGTGGTGGTAGGAGCCCTCGGGGCTGTGACTCCTAAGCTGGGTGAGTGGCTCCAACAGATCCCAGGAACAACATCAGAGCTCTCTGTCCAGAAGAGTGCAGTGCCAGGAACAGCTAAGATACTGCGCAGAACCCTCAAACTCCCAGGCCTCTGGTAGAGGACCCGAGGTTGAGGAAGACACATACCACCCATAGGGGTGAGAGGGGAATTATTTTTATATATATACACACACACACACACACACACCAGGTGTGGCCAACCAGCGGCTGTTTTACAGGTAAAATGTGGCTAATGGAGCACCTTTCATGTCCCCATCATTCTTCACCTACCAGACAGGAGGGAAAGGGGGCTCGACACTTCTGACTTGTGGCAGGGTGGTGGGGGTAGGGGCTTCTGCCAGAGATGACTGGTGCCTGCTAAGCATGGGTGGGAACACAATTTAAAGGTTCAGCCCCCCCCCAACAACTTAAGTTAGCGCCTGCTCCCCTCCTGCTCCAGCATGACCCCCTCTTACCCTCAGGGGTCTCTCCCTAGAACTCCCAGGTGTTAGCTCCATGGGCAGAGGCAGCAGCAAAAGCGGCAGCTCTCCCTGCAGCTCCCAGCTGTTTGCCGCTGCCTCTCCCTATGGCCGCAGCTCCCAGCTTGCTGGCTCCAGCAGGTGTCGCGCAAGGAGAGGGACCCAGAGGCACCATGTGACTGAGTGGAGCCAGCAAACCCTGGAAAAAATCGGGGGTGGGAAGGGGGAGGCATGTGAACCCATGTGCCCCCCGCATGCGTCACCTCTGGCTTCTGCCTAGCTGGGAAGGGGGTCTCGGGGCTTCAGCTCTGTGGGAAGCAACTGCCGAGGCTCAGGGCTTTAGTCCCACTTCTGCTGAAGCCCCAAGCTTTGGAAGGTGCACCCCAGCTCTCGAACTTCTGAAGATTGTCATATGCAGCTCAGAGGGTCAGTAAGTTTGGCCATTTCTGATATATACATTATAGGGAACAAATAAGAGTTAAAGGTAAGGATTGCATACTAGTCATACTAGGCTTAGAAGGCCAAATTTAATATGCTAAGAATCATTTTGTTAAACTCTAATCAAAAGGGAGCTCCGTATTATGAACGACCAAAATGCACCCAGGTACATTACCCTCATCTTGCTGAGATTTCTGTAGTCATAATAGCTCTCGTACTGCTCTGCAATCTTCCTGCACAAGATGATGCCATTCTCCCAACACTGTAGACAAACAGGTTACAGAAATACTCAACAGAGAGAGGAATCATGCTTTGTGGCAATTTCAAATAGCTTTCCAAATATCTTCTATTATTGCTACAATTTCCCAGTAACCAACAAATATGAGGCAGGCTGTTGCCCCTAAGGATATAACAGAGACAACACCTGTCGTGTGACAATTCAAAATATGTTATTAAAGCTTGTTCTTTGTAGGCTGACTGAACTGCACTCCCAGTTACTGAACACGCTTGAACGTAATACCCACTGTCTGCAGTACCTTGATAAGGGCAAAACTCCCTAACTCAACTTCTGGACTCTTTGAGGCATCAAAACATATATTTCCAAAGTTAGTAGATAAAAGGAATCATCTGAGTAAAGATACACTGTGCCACTGCAGAAGGTAGAGATCACTAATGAAGTGATATCTATCTCCTCCAGCACTGAACATGGGATTTATTAGACTGGTTATATGTTCCTATATAAAATGTATTTTACATATGAAAGAGTAGAAAAATTAGGAAAAATATTCCTTCCTTGAATTTTTTTTGGGTGAGGAGGAACAATCTAGTTGAAAACAAGTTTTCAGTTTCACAAGCTCAGAGTATCCTTAAATTGTTTCTGACTCATTGCTAACCAGTGTTCAACATTAGTTTTAATTCTACTACTTACAAAAATTTACATGGCTATTACACTGTAATTTTTTGTATCTAGGTATCTATCTGTACTTGTGTAACAATTATCAAGGAGAGAGATTTAATTAAAAATTAAGCAGAGTATAATTTTTAACCAGATAATATTGGTAGCCAATATTTGTGCCAGTCTTCAGACCAATCAGCTATGGTTTCTTCCTAATTTGGGATAAGATTTCTGAATAATGACAATATACTACGGTCACCATTAAAACTTACCAACAGCAGCATCTGAAATATTAGTAGCAGTAATACTGCTGCTGCAGTTGCTATTCAAGGGAGCCAGCCTGGTTCTGTAGCTAGAGAACAGGCCTAACAGTCAGGAGACTTGGGTTTTAGTCCCACTCAGTCACTGATTTGTGTGAATTCAGCATGTTTCTGTCCTCATGTGGCTCAGTTTTCCCATCTGTAAAATGGGGAAAATGATACTATCTTTTGTAAAGTTCTCTGAGACTTGCATTTGAACAGCACTATGCAAGTCCTAATCAACAGTATTTCAGACACCATGTGTGGTAATTTATGGCAAATGTTCACTTTTATATGGCAGTCACGTCCCTGAATATAAGAAATAAACACTGCAAGACTGGAGGGGATTTTACAATCCTACTAACCATTCATGATAAAATCAATAATCAAACACACTTACCTTTCCCCGGTCAAAGTTCTGGATGATTGTAAGGTGAAGATACTCTTTGCGCTGCCACTCTGTTTGCATGGGATAGTTTAGAAATTCTCTCAGTGGTCGGTCAGACCATTCTAATAGCTCATCGTACAGCAGCAGTGTGTAGGCAGCCTCTGTCAGACAAGTTACAAAGTGTTATATGTAAATATGAAAAATATAAAATACCTCAAAAGCCACGTTATTTAAACCTGCACCGACCATAATATTCTCATAAAAGTTATACCTCTGCATAGAACGACTACTTTACCTAAATCATTATAGGGGGAGCTGGTAGCACAAGGTTGCTCTATACTTCCCACAATAATATGCTGTTTTCAGTTGCCTATAGCTTTGCCATACTTTAACTGCCCGGGATGAAATTTCCTATGCTGGGTGTCTGCCTCAGGCTGAATATTTTTGCAAGTTTTAGCAAAAATGGCCCAGCCATTACCGAGAATGAGATTAGGGAAAAATATGTTGTTTTGCCCATGTTAAAAACTTCTTACAACTGTTTTGCTGAGAAGCTCTAGATCTGCTATGCTTTGGAGTATGGACGTGAAGTTTGGCAGAGGGATGGGCTTGTGTGTCAGATATGTGCCTTTTGCCGTCCCCATGAAAAAATAACTAAATTATAGGACACTGAAAACTGTCAGAAGCTCAGTAGAGACTTGTTAGAGTGTAGCACCTAATTTCTCCAAAGATTCAATCTACGTTGGACGTGTTCACTGCAAAGGCTGAGCAGGACTTTCCCTGCAATTGCTAATCCTGGCTGCTGCCAGGCACCTGGACTGAGAGCAGGGAGACGGTCTCTCCTGTGCTCTGAGTGTTCCCTCAGCAGCATGGAGAAGGAAGAGGAACAATCTGATCAAAATGCAGAGGGGTAAGGAGTTGGACCTGGGTGCAGAAAGAGCAGAGGGAACAGACTGGGTCAAGGGAGACTGGGGAGAAAAGGGGAAGACTAGGAGCCAGGAAAGGGGGGTGGGGGGGAGAAAGGATAGTGGCTGTACAAGACGATGGACTGGGAGCTGGGGAAGGGGGGAAAAACAGGAGAGGAGCTGGGACAGAGAGCCAATGTGGGGGAAGGGCATGTAAACGACAGGAAAATGAGAGGAGGGGCAGAAACTGGCACTGTTTAGACAAGGAAACTAGGACTGGAAGGTGGTAGCGAGTCACTGGCATGAAGAGCTGGGGTAAAAAGACAGAACTTGTACAGGGACAGGCTGAAGGGTACAGGGCAGAAGGGATCAGGGCTGGGAGGAATGAGGGCAGAAGGATCTGTGCCCACTAGAGCACACTCCCCTACAGCCTGGAATGAAACCCAAGAGTCAATATTTCCCTTCTGTCAAAAGTATCAGTGAAACCCTCTGGCACAATGTCTCATTCCCCTCTACTGCTGGTCCACATAACAATAATAAGTTGTCATTCTCTATCAGTTACTGTTAGCTTCAGTGGCAAGAACTGAGCTGTGGATCTAAAGGTTCTAACCCGGCTGATGATCCCCATAGTGGAATCTGTTTTTTTCAGTTTGCTTTTTTAAAAACCTAGGAAATTACACAAACACACACAAAATTGTGTAAAAAGAACATTATTAAGGTTGCAAAGTCAAACAATCAAAAGTTAGGATATGCTAGAATTAAGGTTGCTTGTGCAATCTTCATTTGGCTCTCTTGTATATATGCATTAGGATACAGTCTTTCACTACATGATCACATACTATTTTTTTCCTCTGCCTCATTCAGTGCACATGATGGACGATGCTATGGGAATGCATAAGGGTTGTGAAGTGTAAGAAACTGTTGTCTGTAGGACCCCCTGCTTCATTTGTTGCAGGATCTGGAAGACGTGTAGTGATTGAAGCACAAAGGCAACCTTAATTCTGGCATTTCCTAACTTCTGAGTGCTTGTCTTTGAAACTTAAAAAATGATATTTTAATATAATTTTTGCATATAATTTTATATTTAAGATGTCCAATATATTTATTTATAATTTTACTTAAAACTACTTGCTATAAGATTGATACAGCTTGACTTCTTTATTGCGAACAAACTACTAAATCTAAATACACACTAAAAGAAAATTTATTAGTATTCCTTTCCTTTTCAATTTCTATCATGGAAGCCTTAGCTTGGAAGATTTCTGTAGTACGAATCTGTATTTGCAAGTTCTTGGATATATTGTATTGTATATAAGTAACTTATTAACACCACTGGCATGCACCAAAAGAAAGCAAACAGGAGGGGCTGATTTACAATATGGAAAAATCTGTCTGAAGAGGAAAGGTTCAAAGAGTTAAACATTTCTGCAATTAATGGAAACTGAAAGATTATCTCATTCCAGTTTTGAGGTCTCTGAAGGGACACACAAGGAACTAGGACATTATATATTCTGCTCACAAGGGGATTAAACGTATAACCATGACTGGAAGCTGTGGAAGGAAAGATTTATGCTAGATAGATTTAAAAAGGCCTTTTCTCACCAAGAATTATTAGAATGTGAACCAGTCTTGTAAATCATATTATGAAGATAGATAAAATAAATGAGAATAAGAGTAAGCTGCCTGCATCACTGGAACAAAATTATATAACTAGATGAAACAAAAGTGTAACATACTGGAGTGCTGGTAAGAGAGGGTAAGAGAGTAAACTTTACTTCCTGTCCTCAGGCAACTGAAAAGGGTCAAGGTTAAACCAACCTTTTTATATGTGTTCTTTTCACTGAACATCAGTATGTAAGGCAAAGGAATGGACTAGATGAATCTTTGCTTTTCAATGTAAGGACCGTTTCTATCCTTTGTCATGGACTGAGGCCAAACCTTCCTTAATCAGGTAGCACTAAATAAGACTGACTGAGTGTCACAAGAAAAAAAAAAAAAAAAAAAAAAGCAAGTGTCATGGATTGCAAATGCTAAAAAAAAAAAAAAAAAAAATCTATAGAAAAATGAAAAAAACTGTCATGGAGGCATTATTTTGAGCAAAATACTGCTTAAAATAAGAAGTGAATAGTTTAAAACCAAAAAAAATCAGGTCACAATCAGTGCTCAGACTACACTGGACATACATATAGAAACTAGTGTGTAAGGATCCATTGACGTGCCTTGCTCAGTTATTAAAACCTGTTATGTAAAAAACTATAAGTCACAGTTACGTCACAAAAATCATGGCTGTGGCAACCATATATCTCCAGTTGGTCATTATACCCAAATTATATGAGAAGGTCCCTGAAGTTATACAACAAGCTCATGAAAAAACTCTCCCCTCAATACAACTTCCCAATCCTCTGACACACTAAACATATAGAGGCCAAACAGGTATGGTGGAGTTAAAGAAATCCTCTCTCCTTTGTACCTTAGGAAGTCCAAGCTCCATGTACCCAACACAACTCCACCTTGCCCAACAGGTCTCCTAATGACTTTTTTTTATATACTACAGGTTTTGGTATTGAACCCTCATAATTACAACGTGCAAGTTACGGAAGAAAAGCTGGAGTTTTTTTGGCTGAGTCGATGTCAGCTGGATTGAGGCCTCTAGTACCCACACGACAGAAGGTCAGTTTGGGATTTTGCAAACCCCAAGTATTTTGATACAGGGGAAGTGATTGATCTCCTATTTCCTTCTTCATTTTGGACAGAGGCTAATGTGACATAAAATTCGGAGTGAGGCAACTGAAAAAACAGTTACCTACCTGGAACTGTTCTTCGAGATGAGATGTAGACATGTATTCTACTTTGGTGTGTGCATGCCCAGCACACTGGAGCTGGAGTCCTTTATGTAGCAGCACCAATAGGGGCAGTGATCACATCTTGTGGCCATTGCCCTGCCCCTAGCCTTATATGGGGGGTGCCATCCCAATCCCCTCCGTTCCTTCACATCAAACTTCAGATATATAGACTCAGATCTGGAGGGGACTGAGGGTCTGTTGCGGAATACACATCCACATCACAGAATAACAGTTACAGATAGGTAACAGGGTTTTTTTTTTGTTTGTTTTTTTAACAGACACAGCAATGTAATCTACTACGGTGACTCAAAAGCAGGACTAATAGGAGGTGGGGTTCAGAGTCTGCAGGACTGCTTTCCCAAAGTTGCCATTTGACCTGGAGGTAGCAATAATGGCATAGTAGTTTGTAGAAGCATGCATAGAAGACCAAGTTGCAGCCCTGTAAATGTCCAATATAGGAATGTCACTTAGAAATACTATGGACGTTGCCTAGGCTCTTACGGAATGAGCTCACACCTCTTGAGGCAGTATAGCTCAGGCTACTTCTTATGTTGTCAAGACACAGGAAGTGATCCACCTGAAGACTGTCTGTGAAGAGACCATGTTAGGGATCTCAGTGGGGGCGGGGGGAAGATGTGGGGACCTGTATGAAAGACCCCCCCTAAGCTTATATTCTAACAGCGTAGGTTAAAACTTCCCCAAGGCACAAATTCCTTTCCTTGTCCTTGGACAGTATTGCTGCCACTACCAAGTGATTTACACAAAAATTCAGGGAAGAGTCACTTGGAATCTCTATACCCTCAAAATATTCCCCCAAGTTCCTTCACCCCATTTTCTGGGGAGGCTTGAGAATAATATACCACCAGTCGCCTTAGCAACGTGAGCACAGACCAGACCCTTTGTCTTCAGAACACTGAAATCAAAATCAATCAGGTTCTTAAAAGATTTTTTTTTTTTTTTAAATAAACAAAGAAGAATTGCACCTGCAAAAATCAGAATGGAAGGTAACTTTATAGGGTAATAAAAAGATTTAACACACAGAGGTTTCTCCTCTGGACTCAGCATCACAGTTACAAAAACAGGACTAAAACTACCTCTGTAGCATAGGAAAATTCACAAGCCAAAACAAACGCATTTCCTTGCCCTACTTACAATGTCTGTGGGTTTAGATGGATTATATCGGGTATATTCTCAGGAGATATTCTACCTGCTTGGCTTCTCCCTCCTGCAGAGGGAACAACAAAAGAACAACAAACAAAACCTTCCCTCCCAGATTTGAAAGTATCTTCTTTTCTCATTGGTCCTTCTGGTCAGGTGCCAACTAGATTATTTGAACTGCTTAGCCCCTGACAGGTAAGGCAATCTGGTACAGCTGCCAAGGAGGGATCTTATGCTACTGCATACATAAAGATTGCTACTCTTCCCCCTATTTTCATGACAGACCACTTGACCCTCAATTTGGTCTGCATAGGAAACAAACAAATGAGATGAGGAGCAGAAAGATTTGGTCCTCTCCAGACAAAAAGCTAAACACCACCTGACATCTACTATATGAAGACATTTTTCCTCTGGGGTTGAATGCAGCTTGGGGAAGAACACTGATAAATATATAGTCTGGTTCAAGTGAAACTGGGAAAGTGCCTTGGATAAATCTTAGGGTGCAGCCACAGGGTTCCTTTGATTTTAGAAGAGCCTGAGCGAAGACCCCTTCGAGAGCAAAACAGATGGCATTTCTCATTTCTCTCGTGGCAAACTGATTGATTGTTGGAATGCTCCAAACTGCAAAGATGGACTGCAGGACGCTGGCTTCAGGGACCGTTAATGATTCAGGGAGAAATTTCATCTGAGGTGATCCTCCAGGTGATTCTGTATCCCAGGGAAGTGATCGGCTGTGGAGGTAATATCTTCCCCAATGCAAAACTGCCATAGTCTAATCGCTTCCTGATACAGCATGTTGGAGTGTTCTGTTCACTTGTTCACGTAATTCATTGCACTGGTATTGTTGGTAAGGATGAGTGCCACTGAGCCTATGATGTGATCCTGAAAGGTCTGACAGGCACTGTAGATGGCTCGAAGCTCCAGGGCATTGATACTCAGAGAAGCTTCTTGTTCTGACCACAGACCTGGAACTTTCAGGAATCCCAGATGTGCTCCCCAATCTATTAAGGGAGCATTGGTGATTACAGTCTTGGTTGTTGAGGACTGAGTAAAAGGAATGCCCTGGCACACAATATCTTGAATCATTCACCACCATAAGGAGTCCAGGATCGGTGGACCAGCCAATCCAAGGGATGATGAATCAGATGATAAATCAACTTCAGTCACTTCCGAAGAGGACGAAGGTGTAGTCTGGCATATTGGACTAGCTGTGGATCTGCAGCCATATGGCTTAGGCTATGATTAAGCGTTGAGATTGCAGTTCCAGACATAGGTGGGGAATTGCCTGGAATTGGTCAGTTGGCAGAAATGCTCTTGAGCTCAGAATAAAGCAGGGACCCAAGGAACTCAATTCTTAGAGTGGGAGCCAACCTTAATTTCCCAATTTTTAGGACAAGACATAGATGATCAACTAAGCGTAGTGTGAAATGAACATGAAAGAGGACTTCCTCTTTGGATTTGCCCTCAATAACCAATGGTTGAGATACAGGAAGATAAGAATTCTCCTCTTCCTGAGGTATGCTGTTACCACAATCACACACTTGGTAAAAACCCAGGGAGTGCAAGACAGTCTGAAAAGCAGCATGATGTATTGGTTGAGGAACCTCCTGTGGCTTGGCAGGATTGCTATATGGAAGTAAGTGTCCTGAAGGTCCAGGGCAGAAAACTAGTAGTTGTGATTTAAGATGGGAAGGATAGCTGCTAGGATTACCATAACAGAATCGCATGTATCTGATGTATTTATTGAGATCGCAGAGGTTGAAGACATGTCTCATCCCTCCCTTGGCCTTGAGGATCATGAAATACTGGGAGTCTCTTGCCACTTGAGTCCTTTTTATGAATGACTTACCAGTATCTCATCTGCCTTTAATGTGCCCTTCACTGAGACACAACAAGCACCTCATGTGAGGATCTCTGTTGAGGATGGCCCCCACACACAACTGGCAATGCTTGAACCCCAGTGAGGTCATTGCACAGGGCAGCCAGTGCTTGAACCCCAGTGAGGTCACTGCACAGGGCAGCCAGTGCCTGTAACTAATACTGTACTAACACTAAACTTAAGATACTCCTAACTACTATACACAAGAGAAATTCATCAGAAAATAGACTGAAAGCATGAGGTAAAATCACCACACAGAGCTTCAGCTCTAGCCAAGGATTGTGAGATGGAACTGAAGGGATCATGGGAGCTGCAGGGAACGAGCAGGTACTGCTAAGCAAATGTATTTGGCTCTGGAGTGCTTTATGTGCACATATTTAAGTAGAATACACAGCTGCATCTACTTGAAGAAGAATATTTTGTTACCCACTCCAGTAATTCTCTATAGCATCTACTTGCCCAACAATGATAAATACCACTGTTGGGCATCCAATGCCGTATGTACAACAACGGATAAATACATTATCTTTTGTGTCTACTGAAACAAACAGCAATATACTGATATTTAAATGACCATATCAGGCTTCAGAGTTAATTCCCCATTCAGATGAATTGACACAGTTCAGACTGCTTGAAACAATGGATCTATAAGATGCATGAAGACTCAGGTAGACATAACTGCACTGGTTATGTTCCTTCACATTTTTAAGGGTATTGTTGAAACCATAAGGGCAAGAAGATTTTTTTTAAACAGAATTACATAGTGTCTTTAAGAAAATAACAGGTCAATGAAGTGACCATCTAACTGCATTATGAACCAGCACCTCATATCAATTTCCTGGGTACAATTCTATGGCCCGTGATATATGAACTGGAGGTCAGACTAGATCTAATGGTCCCTTCTGGGCTTAAAATCTATAAATGAATGAATGGTGCCAAACAGTGGGAAATACACCACTTGGAGAAAATCCAAACTCTCTCTGTTTTACAATCAATTTAGATGTGTTAAGAATACAAAATGTCCTATTTTTCCTTATCTGCATGGAATCACAGGAGTGTATGGAATACAGCTGGAAATACATGTCCTAGTTGTATTCGCTCAAAGGACTCCATCGGAATAGGAAAGAAAACTTTGGTATTTCCATTCTTCATTCATGACAGAAACACGTGAAGGCTCAAGCGCCCTGGTAATTCAACCTTAGTGCAGAAACACATCTGATTTGACCTGCCCAACCCTTCATACTCATTTAAAATTATTCAACAGAAAGAATGAAAATCCAGGAGTTGCCTCATTTAACTCTGTAGTAACATGAGGTCCTGAAACATAAACCCTTATCTGAGGCCCAGTATGGGGCCTAAGGCCTGAACTAAAGTAATGGTCAAGACTTTGCTAACATAAAGCAAAGTTAAGCTGTGAGCCAGAGGCAGGCCCTGCTCACAGAAGCTGGCAAGGAAAGGGATGATGCTGCAAAAAGAGACATACCTAAAAGGTACTGGACACCAGATATCAGAATATTTGCATACTTGTACACTCTACACAGATAACAAGGAACAGGCTGACCCATCCCAATGACAGGGCCAAAAAGGTAATATGATGGATAGAGTTGTTTTGTTCGAACCAACATGTACAAGGTGAGAGGCGGCACCTAACTATGTAGAGGGGTTGTACCTTGCTACATACAGGGGTTGCACCTCAGTACATCAGGAATGATGTGTAACTTGTTTGTACCTCCGTATAAGAATGAATCCCTGAGTGGATGTCTTTGTCCAGCCTAGGGAGCAGTGGAGAGTCCCGCCACTGACTGAGCTGAGTCCATTGCCAGGGGCACATATTTGTAGTATGTCCTGTAGAGTAGAGTCTAGAGGGAACTATTACTGTGCTTTGTTTGACAATAGAGTTGGCTCAGGTGCCTTCATACCTTACTAGAGTCTGTGGTCACTGGAGGTTCTCTCGAGATCTACTGTGCCAGCGATCTGCAGAGCGGGGGCAATACACAGAGGGAACCCACACAGGCAACCGATTCATATCAACTTTGAACAGAACAGAACACCACACCGGGAGTGTCTGACGACAAACTCCAAGTCAGTTTTGTGAATCAATATGGGCTAAACTGTGACTGGAGACACAATCTGGGGTGGGTTATAAGCCACACCAACCCAACAGGCACTGTGACTCAGAGAGAGACAGCTTAATCACAATTCCGTCTTTCAATCCTACTTGTTCCTGGGTGGGAAAGATTAATAAATTCATTGCTACTTTATATTGTTACTGTCTACCCCACGTAGCACAGCTACTCTGGGCAGCACGTAGGGGAAGTGTGTGAAATAGAGCCAAGGCTCTGCGCATTCCCTGCTCACCTGCTTTGGGGAAAGTAAGCTGGCAAGTAGCCCCTCTTATTTTACTTGCCTGGACCTAAGATCCGGGTGACCTGCAAAGGGGTTAAAGGAGATGTCTTATTGCCTATGACCTCACTATGACTGTGAAAGGGCATAAGTCACAATCTAACTCTAAATATTTTTTTCTAGATTGTATGTACCAACAATTACCTGTGAAGTTTTGTGCCTTCAGATGCAGGTCGTATAGCTTATGGATATAGCGAATATACATCTCCTCCTTATTCAGTTCAGTCTTATAAAAGTTCTGCAAAAAAAATTATATAGGTGGTTAAACAAAATGTTTGTGACAATGTAAAATGGCAGAATAAATAGCTGAAAATTGGTGTTGGAAGTAATTTTAAGTGTATAGAACATACACATCAAACCTAATGTTGCAGAAATACATTCAAGTTTCAAGAAGTTGCATGTTTACAAGGTCAATTGATAAAGGTCAGTACATATAGCAGTACATGTAGTTAATTATAAATAGGCCTCTTACATTTTGTTGAGAACAATCCAAATATCCAGAATATTTTTAAATTTATTCTCCCGCACAAGAGTCAGAATCTGCTAGAACTAAAATCCCATAATGTTTTATCTATTTGAAACATTTTAGTCAAAAATACCAATTCAGCCATCTAAAAAATACATCTGTACTTCTATCAAGTGCCGGTGAAGCCACTTAATGTCTCATTGAAAGCTCTACATTGATTTAAAAAATTGAAAGCACTCTGGCTTTTGTATTCATATTTTAAAAAAATATCTGCTCTACTGTATATCTACCCTTCACTGTGTGATAGCACAATGCCAGGATGACTTTGGCAGCATTGCAAAGAACTATTCAAGTGTTATAAACAAAATAACCCTGAAGAAAATGTGATTTCTTCAGCTCTGGCTTATGCTCATGAAACTGGCAACTGATGCATGACTACTGCATAACATGTCTCAAATATAAAAAACATTCTATTCTGAATTTATGTTGAAGGAGGTGGAATCAGGTTTTCAGAGTTACTGGGGATTTTTAGATGTGTCAGTTTTAGTGACTGATGTGGGTGTCACAAGAATAAAGTCTTGCATGCAGTTTTGAAACTTTATAGAATCACAGAATATTAGGGTTGGAAGGGACTTCAGGAGGTCATCTAGTCCAACCCCCTGCTCAAAGCAGGACCAATCCACAGACAGATTTTTGCCCCAGATCCCTAAATGGCCCCCTCAGGGATTGAACTCAACACTGGGTTTATCAGGCCCATGCTCAAACCACTGAGCTATCCATGATGTTCAATATTTAATTCTGTTTGTCAGAGTAATACAGACCCTAAAACAGGTATTCCAAGGCCAGCAGTAGAAGAATGGTGTCTTACACCATACACCACAAATGATGTCATCTTGAAGATAGAATTGCAGGGCATGCACATACAGGTCCCAGCATGCAGTGCTTAATTGTGTAACTGGTCTGCTCAGATCAAAATATATCACTGCACACTACAGCCTTAATGCTGAAGGGTTCGCCTGCACATTCAAGATTGTGATCTGTTCCACGTTATTATGCATCTCTTCTGGACTCTCAGCAAGTTGACAATGTGTCCCTCTGTTGGAATAAACTATGGATGTTCTTGTTCTAGACTACAGATTCCCAAGCTGTGGGTTACAATCACTAAAGTGAGGAAGATCGGGAGGAGCACTGTGAAAGAATCTCAGGGAAGGCTGTTGTAGGAAGTCAGAGAAAAAATGTAAAATGTTACAAAAATAAGTGTATATTTTTAAAAAGATAAAAATGGAGACACAACATGAGCTCTGCAATAGCATGTCCCTTTAAGGGCCACCATAATACTATAATCTGAGAAGCACAGCTAGCAGTGCAGCAGCTGCTGGAGCATCTGCTAAAATACAAATAAGACAAAATATTAAAGCCATACTTGCATGTGCGCCTAGAATGCAAAACAGCACCAGGCCCACAAAAAAATGTTACTTGGACACCAACGAAGTGCAAGTATCCATGCATGCAGATCATGATATGACGTGGCACTGAACTGTAATACTAGACTGGCTCTACTTGCTAAGGACTAAGAGCTCTGTTGCTCCTCACGCACCTGTATTACATAAGTTACTCAGGTCTCTGTTGAAGCTAATTTCTGACTGGAGATAGAACATTCTGTGGAATGGATAGTGGCAAGTTGCTCCATTTAATAAAATAAAAAGAATTTGTGCAAATACAATGAGAAATATGCTACATGTTTTCTCATCAAATGATTCTAAGACATAATGTGCAGTCTATGAAAAGTATTACACCTTCAAAGAAGGTAATATTTAGAAATTAGACAGTCATTAATAGGGATTTTTTTTCCAGACAAAATTAGGGAGCTTGAAAAATTCAACACCACTCTTTCAAACTAGCAACATCAATAAAAATGTCTTTTTCAGGTGGTATCTTTATGAATCACATGATCATGTAAAGCACAGACCCTTGCAGAAAATCTTATAATTCCCTGCACAGTAGATATGGTTTCAAAAATCATAGGGTCTGTAGCATCTAATAAACTGAAAACAGTACTTTTGTCAAATAAAACTGTTTTTTATCCGACATTAGTAACATGGTTCAGGATGTCTGAGAGCAAGTACTTTAAAAAATCAGCACTTAGCGATTTAACTTGATGAGTCAAACAGCATATCTGGTGTGACATAGCTCCTAAGGTTCGTCAGACCGATGATTCTGCTGAAGACAACTAGCTGTGCTGTAAAGCTGTGACAGTGTGCACTACAGAAAAATGGTAATCTGAGACATTTTAGGAAGCAGTACAAAATGTCAACATTCAGTGGGAACGGTGTATTACAATCTACATGGATAGTATCAAGTCAGTGAAGTTTAAGAATAGTAGTCTGGTCACATGAAACCAAAACACTACACTTAATGACGCATGACTCTACAATTTTATATAAGAGTCACACTCTTGCTGCTAAGAAAATGTTTGAAAAAATATAACTAATCCATCATGAAGCTGTTCAAGGAGCAAGCTTCATTAAAGGCCATCCAGTAAATTATTGACTTTTTGCATTGCTCTGTGGTGGATATAAATTTATTTCACCAGCAACTTCTCTTCCAAGCTGAACTGGGGCTCTCATGCAGCTGAATGACAATAGGACTTTTCAGATTAAGAGCAGAAGCGCAGGCTTCCCTCAGCAATCTTCAGAAATTCATCTTGTGTAGCATGTTAGCCTATTGTGCTGACATCTCAGGGCACTTACGCAAGCTGAAACTTTCTCTGTGGTTGGAATATAACTATACTGCACATTAGGGTAGGAACATTCACCAGAAACTTGGAAATTGGCCTTCATGGGTACAAAAAAGAAATCTGTAGCTGTTTCCTTGTTTCACCATTCCCAAAGGGAAAGGGGCAGCTGTTCAAGAACCATCAAAATTTTAGAGAACTTCAGATCCAGATGACCTTTGGGAGTGGCAGAGAAGGGAAATAAGTGGATCACTAATTCCTTCATACAAGGTACAATTTGACATGGCAGCACTGACTGTGCCACTGTAAGACAAAATGACACACCTTTCTTGTGACAAAATGCTACAATGAACTTTCTCTAGGCAGGAACTCAGCAGATTTTGGATGTTTCTTTGGAGGTGTATGACCCAGGTTGAGTGTGGACCCTGAAAGCTCTATTTCCATGTCATTTCCACCCTCCTGCTTTTGCAGGTCACGTTTCTTTTCAATGGTGCCGATAAAAATGAAGTATCGTTGCCTCCTGATGATTGACGGTGATTAAAATCAACATATTTCCCCAGTTTAACTTTGCGCAGAACATCTTTTGAGAGCATGATAGGCTCATCCATCATAGTGTTTTAAAATTTGTGTACTTTCTGCATAATGAAGGTTCACCTTTCACACTCTAAAATTAGTTAATTCTTGGGGTATGTTAGAGATACATAGTTTTGCCTACTGATTGTTAGGCTTAAGTTGTCCCAGTGGAGGGAATCACAAAATATTTCTTAGCCTGACAAGAGATAACTAGTTTGTGAAATCCCATTCAAAGATGCTGTTAGAGTATTCCATGTTTGTTTTGCTCTATTTTTGTGTGTGTTCGTTCATTTTATATAAATTATGGGTCATTTTTTGTAGTAAAAATTGACTTTAGAACACAAATAACCAAAATGTTTTTACTTCCTTTTAAACCATGCTGGGTAACCTGGTAGAAAGCAAGTCGTCTATAATCAAGTTACATATACTGTTCCTATTTTGAAAGTATTGTGCCCATATATACAAAATCCTTTATCGTTCAAAAACTTCTCCAGGAATACCTAATAATTAGATTAGTCTTTGTGCCCTATAATTCTCCGTTACCACTTAAAACAGCACAGTTGCATGGTTTCATAACAAAACTTGAAAATTTCTGAAGCTGACAGCCTCTCAATAAATCTTGGTCTAGGATCAAAACATACCTCACTAATAGGCAATAATTAATAGAAAATAATATTAATAAGGATTCACAATTTGCACAGGACATTCTTGGGATATTGGATAGCAGGAGGGTGTATCTCAAACCTAAAATGAGATAAAGGCCCATCAAAAGTGAGAACAGCAGGCCCAGAGGAACATTTTCTAGTTCTATTGAGGGAGGAATTGGTAGAACAACTCCTCAAAAGATATTTTTTCATATATAAGCGTACCTGAGACCTGTTGCTGGGAAAAGGAGAGGACAGAGGTAGGAATCCAGGTGAGTTTTGTTATGTATTTTTAAACAAGCCACAGAAACTAATCAGATTTACAGAAATGTATAAATCTTTGGTTTGAATTTTCTGTGAAAGTTACTTTTTAGTAAGATTTATTAAACGCCTATGAGCTGATACTAAGGGGATTCTCACTATGAACACGGAGGGAAAAGCACAAGAAAACTGTATCAACTTCATTCTGAAATATCCTGAACTTTATCCTATTCTATTAGGCTCTAGCTATTGTATCATATCAGCAACTTGTAGTCATACCATCGAATTATATTATAGTGAACTATAACAGTATGTATTTAAATATCACCCATATTTGACGGCATAAATGTACTTTCTGAATTCACTGGCATTAATTACACCTGCCATTTGGAGTGCACTGTGCATTGAGAAGTAGGTTAGTAAAAATATACTTCTCGTACAATGTGTAGATTTTTATTATGTAAGGTTAATAGCTTGAGTATAAAAGAGAGAAAGATTATACAAACCAACAGGCTAACAGTGCAGCCAATCTTTTTACCATCCACTTCTCCTATTTTCATGCAGTCCCTAAAAATAAAATGTAACAGAAGTCAGAACGTCTGCACTGTGGGACAATAGGGGTTTCCCCCTCTGAACAAGGAATACATTTCATAAAACAGAATTAAGTAGACACAAACTAATTATAACAATTCAGCCTCAGGGCATTTTGCACTGCCAGAAAGCAGATCCATATGTGTTTGCCCTTATGTCTCCTTTTTCTTGCTTGCACAAGCTGTATATCCCACCTCTAGATCAAAAGTTAAGATAAAACTACTTAGGGCCGCTAATGACAACACATGAAGAAAAACAGTACAAGCATGACAGCCTTGCATTAAAATGATGGAAATTACTCTCACACAGTTACTAAGGAAAAATAAAACTGCCATTGAATGCAGAGCTTTGAAAGGTGCTGGACTGACAATCCAGGAGATTGAAGTTCTATTTATCCAAAGAAGAGATGCAGCACTAGCATTTATCTAGAAGTTAAGAGTTCAGTCTCCATGACAACTAAATCCTTCAGCTTTTCTCAAACTGTAAATAAGGATGACAACTGTGATAGATTTTGACGCATAGACCCTTCCCTTAGGGTCTGGAAACACAGTATCAGCCCTGGAGGTTCAGACACTGGACTGGGACTCAAAAGATCTGGGCTCAATTACTGGTTCTGTCACAGACTTCCTGGGTGATCTTGGGCAAGTCATCCTTTGTGCTTCTGTTCCCCCATCTGTAAAAATGAGGGTAATGATATTTCCTTTCTGCCTCCTCTGTCTGTGCTGTCTATTTAGATTTAAGTTCTTCAGTCAGGAATGGTCTCTTGTTATATGTACCTGTAGTGTCTACCACAATGGGCCTAATTTTGGATGGTACCTCTAGGCATTAGTGAAATAATATTAACAACAATTTCACTTAGGCTGTGAAACAGCTGTTAGATGATGACTTTTGGTCACTCCCAACCCAGAGGCGTATTTGAACTGGTAACCTAGTGGTGGAAGTCTCCATGTTCCAGTTATCAAAACCCTGCAGGAAAATTTTATTGTCACAACTTTGAATGCTTCCATATTCTCAATATAAGCCATGTGACAATTACTCACCTGTAGTCCAGTAACCTTTCCATTAGTCGAGTTACAGTGGCAATTAATGAAACACCACTTTCTCTCCACGTTTCCCGCTCAATTTTCTTCAGGAGGCTGGAAAGAACAAACCCAAAGCAATTTCAACATTTATTTTTATCTATCACCATGGCAACCACTTTACTTTCAACAGTATCTTAAATGCCTCGGCAATGTCTGTAATATTCACAGATTTAATTTTGGACTCTTCTCACAAGCAGCACAATTTACAAACAATATCTTACCTAGGATAGGGACCAAAGA
Organism: Chelonoidis abingdonii; assembly: GCF_003597395.2. NCBI lineage: Eukaryota > Metazoa > Chordata > Testudines > Testudinidae > Chelonoidis > Chelonoidis abingdonii. The sequence goes on along the minus strand of NC_133769.1, from coordinate 53,796,088 downwards.
GTGGAATTCTAATCCAGGAAGCATTGACAAAGCAAATGGATTTCTAGGTTAGCCATGTCAAAACCAAAACACATACAAATATAATCAGATTTATAAAATATATGAACATTTTAAAACCTTTATACATTCCCAGATTTATAACATTTTTTAGTGTTCTCAGATTTCATTACATGCTAACTGCATGGGTTATATGCTAACGCTTCAGAAAATAGAAAGAAACCAAAGACTAGAGCGGAGTGAATAACTGATTTTCCAGTTCGGCAGTTAAACCAAAATATATGCAAAATAATTGATTTGTTTCCAATAGAAACTGAAATTTTTTAGGTTTTCTCGATTAAATGAAAAAAAACAAAAACATTTAGTTCAGGTCCATTCAAAATGACATTTTCTAAATTAAATGTCAATTAGAAATGAAATATTGAAATTGTTCATTTAGAAAATGTCAAAACAAACGTGACTTTTTCCAAATTTTTCTTTTATTTTTTATTCAGCCAAAACTATGCACTGAATTCACCCTGAATTCACAAATAGTTTCAGTCTCCCCAAAACTGCATTTTCTGGCAAATGTACTATTTGACTGAAAAACGTTGCTCCACTCTACTGAAGACTGTCATCTAGAAAAGAACATCGAGCATTTCAAAATTCCCTTTCAATGGGACATCCAACTTGTTAACACAGGTTTTTCCTCATTCACTGTACAATAGTTCTGCATCCACTGTTTAACTGTAGCGTAATTGCTACAGGAAAAGCTTTTTATTCAGAGGTGGTTTTAAAAAAAATTCTCATTTAACTTAACATTTGCCCACTCAGTACATGCCATTTATATACTGATAGTTTCATTCCTTTAAATATTAAATAACCAAAAGATTCTGAGTGGTAAATGTACTGTGCCTAATTCTCCTCTCTCTTATACTAGGGTAAATTAGGATTACACATTGAAGTGAACAGATTTCCTGGGGTAAAAGGAAACTCGCAGTGACACTTAGGGTACGTCTACACTACAGGATTATTCCGATTTTACATAAACCGGTTTTGTAAACAGATTGCATGAAGTTGAGTGCACGCGGCCACATTAAGCACATTAATTCGGCGGTGTGCGTCCATGGTCCGAGGCCAGCATCGATTTCTGGAGCATTGCGCTGTGGGTAGCTATCCCGTAGCTATCCCATAGTTCCCGCAGTCTCCTCCGCCCCTTGGAATTCTGGGTTGAGATCCCAGTGGCTGATGGGGCAAAAATCATTGTCGCGGGTGGTTCTGGGTAAACGTCATGACTCATTCCTTCCTCCGGGAAAGCAACAACAGACAAACATTTCGCACCCTTTTCCCCTGGCAGATGGCATAGCATGGCAACCATGGAGCCTGTTTTGCCTTTTGTCACCGTCACTGTATGTGTACTGGATGCCGCTGACAGAGGCGGTACTGCAGCGCTACACAGCAGCATTCATTTGCTTTTGCATGATAGCAGAGATGGTTATCAGTCGTTCTCTACAGTCTGCTGTGCCATTGTAAATTGGCAATGAGATGACAGTTATCAGTCGTTCTGTACTGTCTGCTGCTGTCCTGGGTGTCCCCGGCTGAGGTCGGCCGGGGGCGTGAAGACAAAAATGGGAATGACTCCCCAGGTCATTCCCTCCTTTATGTTGTATCTAAAAATAGAGTCAGTCCTGCCTAGAATATGGGGCAAGTGTAGTAGAGAACCAGAGAGCACAGCTGCTCCGTGTCAGATCCCGCAGAAATGATGAACTATATGCCATTCTAGGGGGTGCCCCTGAAACAACCCCACCCGTTGCTTCCCTGCTCCCCCAACCTTCCTGGGCTACCGTTGCAGTGTTCCCCCATTTCTTTGATGAAGTAATAAAGAATGCAGGAATTAGAAACATGACTTGTTTAGTAGAGATAAAATGAGGGGAGCAGCCTCCAGCTCTACTGTTACGCAGGACATTAAGTGGTGCGGGGGAGAGGAGCCCAGCATCCCGCTGCTATGATAGTCCAGGCAGTACAGAATCTTTTCTTTACACATGAAAGGGAGGGGGCGGATGGAGCTCAGCCCCAGTGCTATTATGAAGACCGTTACTAGCCGTTCTGTACCACTACTGGTACTACTGGGAATGACCAGGAATCATTTCTATTTTTACCAGCGCCCTGGCCGCCTACCTGAGGCCGGCCAGGAGCACTCACGGGCTGAATGATGACGACAGATAGCATCATATTGTACAGTCTTGCACCGGGAGGGAAGGGAGCGATCTGCTCTTCACTGCCGCAGCACGCGTCTACCAGCAGCATTCAGTAGACAAAGGGTGACATTGAAAAAGTCAAGAAACGACTTTTTCCCTTTCTTTCACGGGGAGAGGGGGTAATTGACGAGCTATACCTGAACCACCCGGACAATGTGTTTGACCCTACAGGCACTGGAGCTCAGCAAGAATGCAAATGCTTTTCAGAGACTGCTGGACTGTGGATAGCTGGAGTCCTCAGTCCCCTCCTCCCTCCATGAGCGTCCATTTGATTCTTTGGCTTTCCATTACGCTTGTCACGTAGCACTGTGCTGTGGACTCTGTATCATAGCCTGGAGATTTTTTTCAAATGCTTTAGTATTTGTCTTCTGTAACAGAGCTCTGAATAAACAGATTTGTCTCCATACAGGGATCAGATCCTTATCTCCCATAAAGTCCATGCTGGAGCTCTTTTTGATTTGGACTGCATCGCACCCGTGCTGATCAGAGCTCCACGCTGCAAACAGGAAATGAAATTCAAAAGTTCCCGGGGCTTTTCCTGTCTACCTGGCCACTGCATCCGAGTTCGGATTGCTGTCCAGAGTGGTCACAGTGGTGCACTGTGGGATACCGCCTGGAGGCCAATACCGTCGATTTGCAGCCACATTATCCCTAATCTGATGTGGTAACACTGATTTTAGCGCTACTCCTCTCGTTGGGAAGGAGCACAGAAACCGATTTAAAGAGCCCTTTATATCGACATAAAGGGCCTCGTTGTGTGGACGGGTACAGTGTTAAATCGGTTTAATGTTGCTAAAATCGGTTTAAACGTGTAGTGTAGACCAGGCCTTAGAATGAAGGTGCCCTAATACTTTCCTTTATAAACCCCTGGTTTTCATTGCTTATATCGCTGCCAAGTTTTAACCATTTGGAATCAAATTTTCCACATTTCCTCTCTGCCTAAAGCTAAGATTTTTTAAAATTTCAGCAAAAATTGTTCAGCCATTTCAGAGACCAGGGTTTGGGTAAAATAGGAGGTTTTAACAATGCTAAAACATTTCTCCCAGCCATTTATTTGAACAGCTCTAGAGCCTCTGTGCTTTGGTACACAGATTTAAAATTTGGCATGACAGTGGATCCTGTCCCCATGAAAATCCATGAATATTTGGTTGAGTTAGAAGCCTCAAAAAACTACTATTTGCACATGCTCAGTAGGTAAAATCTCAGAAGATTTCTATCTGCTGTGGGAAGGCAGCCAGCTCCACTCACCTTCAGCTACACTGAGCATACTCAGCCCCACAGAACTCTTGTACACTAGCTTCACTGAGCATGGTCTCAGGCCTCATTTAAACTCTGAAATATACAGTGCTCTCTATCCTTTGACATAGGGGAGGGTATACAGAGCTGGGAGTTAGGAAGAGACCTACCACTGCCTGGTCTTACCTTTGTGTACTTCACAGCCCATATCATTGAGCAAGGCATCACACCTCTATCTTAGGCGGCAGACAGGTATCATTCTCCCAATTTCAAAGAGGGGAACCTTAGAATTATAATATGGCAAATCCACGTCTCTTTCACTAGCTACACTGCTTTTCAGAATGAATGCATAGGCAAACTTAATTCTGGCATTTCCTAACTTTTGAATACTTACCTTTGCACCATAACATTCTTTTAACATCAATTTCTGTATGTAAGAAGCAAGAGGAGAATCAAGACTACTGTATAGCTAGAAGACAACACTGACCACATTTCTCTCTTCACATTGCTTTTCAACCTTACTTTAAAATGAGATTATTTCAAACTAAATTTAAAAACAAGAATATTCAGTATGCTTTTAAAAACTGCAGAAGTCTAACTTTTCTAAAAAAGGATGAGTCTTTTGTATAGCTGACTTACATAAGTTCTCTTTATATATATATGTAATATACACTATACAGTTTCTACTTGAGAATGTATGAATATATTAAATCTCTTTATCCAAACAACAAATTGCTTTCTTCAATTTGACAGCTTACTGACTCCTCTTTTGCATCATTCATCCTTCACAGATAATGCACAGAGAAACCATTCATAACAAAAGAGCCACTCAAACACATCCCCAGGCTTCTCACAGCAAGATCAAAATAGAATTTGAGAGAGATGACTGGTGTTCCAGTTAAGCTTCTGTTCTTTCCTGCATGTTGTATCACAGGGGCAGGCAACCTATGGCATGGGTGCCAAAAGCAGCATGCAAGCTGATTTTCAGTGGCACTCTCACAGCCCGGGTCCTGGCCACCAGTCCGGGGGCTCTGCATTTTAATTTAATTTTAAATGAAGCTTCTTAAACATTTTAAAAAACTAACTTACTTTACAAACAACAATAGTTTAGTTATATATTATAGACTTATAGAAAGAGACCTTCCAAAAATGTTACAATGTATTACCAGCACGCAAAACCTCAAATTAGAGTGAATAAATGAAGACTCAGCACACCACTGCTGAAAGGTTGCTGACCCTGGTTGTATCAGAAACTCTGTGCACACTATTTTCTTCTCTGTGATCTCTCTATCACTGCTTTTCCAGCCCCTCCCCATTTTTGTCTGACCTCGAGAATGCCTGCTTTCATCATTCAGTTCTTGTTAGACACTGGACTTTATGCACAGCACAGGTGAAGGGTGTTGTGAAATACTGTGCAAATGTGATGAACGGGACAGGTAGTTCAGTGGAACCTGACTCCGCACTCCTGAGAGTGTTGTACCTGGCCTCATTACTCCTCACTCATAACTGGAGTAACTCTAAAAAGGGGAGTATGATACTCGATGCCTCAGCACCATCCTTACCACTTTTTTACTCTGTGCTCTTAGAAACAAAGACATGGGTGTTAAAACGAATTAGATCTGCAGAGTGTGGAAGAACGCACACAGTTCTTAATCCTGGTATTAGCTAGACTTGTACACAACCACTTTGCCATATTAAGGTCTTATTGATGAAAGAATTGATATTTCCCCACTGGATTTGGCACTAAAGGTTAGTTGTCAGGAGTGAGTTCCTTCAACTGAATTTGAGGATTAGCCAGCCCTGCTTCCAGGCAGATTAATGAGTTCAGATGGGTTGTGGTAGGATGGACTGGCTCACCTGATTGGCTGAGGGGAGCCAGCAGCAGCAGCACGGTTGCTGGCTGCTCAATGTGTATGTCCACAGTCACTATCACTTCTATGCCTGCCTTGGTTCTAATCTTGCTCCAGTCCTGAATATAAGGACAGCCATACTGGGTCAGACCAATGGCTACCTAGCCCAGTATCCTGTCCTCTGACAATGGCCAGTGCCAGATGCTTCAGAGGGAATGAACACAACAGGGCAATTATTGGGTGATTCCCATCTCCTGTCATCCAGAGGCTCTGGGACACAGAGCATGGAGTTGTGTTCCTTACCATCTTGGCTAATAGTCATTGATGGACCTATCATTCATGAGCTTATCTAATTCTTTTTTGCACCAAGTTATACTTAGCCTTCACAACATCCCCTGGCAATGAGTTCCACAGATTGACTGTGCGATGTGTGAAGAAATACTTCCTTATGTTTGTTTTAAACCTGCTGCCTATTAATTTCATTGGGTGACACCTGGATCTTGTGTTATCTGAAGGGGTAAATAACATTTCCCTATTCACTTTCTCCACGCTATTCACGATTTTATAAACCTCTATCATATCTCCCCTTAGTCATCTCTTTTTCAAGGTGAAATTTCCTAGTCTTTTTAATCTCTCCTCAAATGCAAGCTGTTCCACACCCCTAATTATTTTTGTTGCCCTTCTCTGTACTTTTTTCAATTGTAACAAACTTGCTCCAATTCACTTTAGCCCCACTTTCCTGCTTGCTCCTGCCTATGGCTCTGACGCTTGGCTTGACTCCTGATTCCTGACTCTGACCCTTGGTTCTGGTTCCTGGCTCCTGACTCAAGCCAGTAGGCCTGACCACTCATGCCCTGGTCGTGTCAGACATCAATTCTGCTTCAAGCTTACACTACTCAGGCTTCTCCCTCTAAGTTTACTGGTTGAGCATGTAAGGCATTACTATCCGACAAGTCTCTCTGTAACACGATAACTTCTGACAACAACTCAATTCCAGAATTTCAGGGTCTGTTGTAGGCATCAGTAGGTAAACCTGTTGATTTTGGTGAGAACCAGAAAACCAGAAGAGGGAAATGGGGACTGATGGAGCTCCTGGCATCTGCTTAGCAGACCCCGCAACTTCAACCACTTGGTAATGGTCTATAGATCAATGTATTGGTTGATGGTAGGCATTAACATCTTCTAGTATAGCAACACCCCATCTCAGCTCTACCCATCCTCCTAATATAGTTTAAAATGTTGACATCCTGAATGACCAAGACAGAAAGAAAAGGAATAAGATTGGTGGGGCATAGGGAAATAAGATGCAGGGGAAATGGAGTGGACACACAGAACCCCTGGCATGGGAAGAAAATGAGGGACTTGGTATGGGAGGGACAGGGAATAGGGGAACACAGTGGGACAAGGAGGAGAACACAGAGTTTCTGGCATGGGATGAGTGGAGACATGGGGGCATACAAAGCCTTTGGCACTGAGGGAGGGAAATGGGGAAGGAGAGAATGGTGAAGCATACAATGTCCCTGGCAGGAGGGAATGGGAGACACACAGAACCCTGGCATGAAGGAGGGGATGGAGAGCTGCAGGGAGACCCTGAAATAGAAGGGGATGGGAGGGTGGCACACCCAGAAACTCGTGGGAGAATGGGGAGATATCAGGAGTGCCTGACATGTACAATAAGCTGGCCCTCTATTTTAATACCACTGGAGTGCATCAGCTGCAGTTTGCAATACATACCATATAAAAATGAGTGGCTTGTCCAGTAAGTTCAGAAGGTTGCAGTAATTTTCTACACATTATTTAGCATGAGAGGCTTTTGGAAAGGAAGGGCCTGTGTAAAAGTCATACATTACTTAAAAACTAAAAGTAAGCTTCTGATCTGAGCAACTGTGCAGCACAACACAGATTTTGTTCTAACTGTCCATCTTTTTGTAAAACATAAACACGTATTTCAGTTAGATCCCTCAATTGTTTTTAATTTCAGATGAACAATTTAAAGGGAGATCAGGGGTTCTTTTTCTGTCTGGATTATATTAGGCAGCAAATACAGCAACTGGCCCTTAATCACAATGATACATCTACGACTCCCCCTCTTTCGTACCATTCATTAATGACTAAGCCCTACAATTATGTCACTGAAGTCACAGAATCTGTGACTTTCAAAGACTTCCATGACATTCTCTGCCCTGAGGCTGGAACTATCAGCAGGCAGTCCTCAGACACTGCTGGCGGTGGGTCCCCAGCAGCTCCTAGTTGCTATGCAGCAGGGGGACCCTGGAGCTCCCAGCCCTTGCGGGTGGCAGGGGGACACCCCAGAGCTTCCAGCCCTTATTGGCGGGGGGTGGATCCTCTGGAGCTCCCAGCTCCTGCGGGCAGGAGGGTCCCCTGGCGCTCTCGTGGGCTGTGGGGGGACCCTGGAGCTCCCACGGGTGGGAGGGGGCTCCCCACAGCTGCCCAGCCATGGTGGGCAGTGAGCGGACCTTGCGGTGGCTTAGCCACAATGCACAGCAAGGAGACTCTGCAGCAACTCAGCCACTGGGGGGCAGGGGGAGGGCAAGGGGAACCCAGAGTCCCCAGCCGCTGTGGGTGCTGGACCCTCCTCACTCAACATTTCATCAGGGACCTGTCCGTGATTTTTACTAAAAATATCCCTTACAAAATCTGAGCCTTATTAATGATATGTTGGTGTCTGTGAGGCAGCTACCCTCTAGTCACTTCTAAATCTCCCTGGATGATGCCTGCCAAAAGATAAATAGCAGCAATGTTTCTTCCTTTGCATTTTATAGGATATTTCATCAGAAACAAAAGAATCCCAAACATACAACAACATTTAAAAGATGTCCAATGACATCTATAATTTGGCTATAAAAGCATGATGTGTCTTCAGTGGAAAAGTGCTTATGGATTGCTCCAAAAAATTAAGTTAACCTGGGAACGTGGAGATATACTGTTTCCGATTCATGCTATCTCCAGAGAAAGAGAAACAGGACAAACACTCAAATACTATTTAAACTGATATGCTGTGTCCAGATAATGCATGAGGATTATCTGTGTCCCCATGACTCCACACAGTAATACAACTACTAAAAATTATTAGGGGGCAATCTGAAGACTCATATTTGATCATGGAAAATGAATGTAGTTCCATTTCCCAAAACAAAGCTATGACTGCTTGAAAACTGTGCTGGCGCTTTCCACTTCCTTGAACTAATGTGCACATCATTTTATTATCACACTAATCATGTGTGCACTATTTTTAAATCAAGGAGGCATGTGAAAAACCCTCCAATAATAGCTGCTTAAATTGATGATGGAAGAAAATCTCAGACTCCTTGACACTAAGAATCTGATCCCTTGAAATAATGATTACAAAGCTTTTAACATTTTCAGGATTCCTTTTCTCAAATCATGTGTTACAGTAGTGTCCTCCATTTTAGATCCATATGCACCTATGCCCCCAGTCAGGAAAAGTACTATGAGACTTCTTATAAATTAAAATTACACATAATTATTCTTAAATAACTGGGCTTACGAAATGCTTTACCCATTCTTCCACTACCTTCTTAAATCTATCTCAAAATCAACACTCAGCTTTTTCAAGAATTATATTTCAGATACCAATATATTTTCTGAGATCACTAGAAGTCATTTCAATCAGTGAATCAAACACTTGCGCACTGGATTAAATGCAGGCTTTATAACTTCATAAAAGAACAACTTCTTTAATGTTGTTTTCTTAAAATCCCATTAAATTTCTGAAAATTTTCTTAGCTTTTATTATTTTTACTTGATGTATCTTAACGTTGAAAGAATGATCACTACACAAATTATCTTCTACTATACTCTTCAGCTGTAATTTCACCTAAATAAACTTCCCTTTCCTTCTCTGTATGTTATGGTCAGAAGCATTTATTTTGGTACTCCCCCCCCCCCCAATGGAATTACAGAGTATTATCTGCTTGGCATATGTACCAACAAAAAGACATAAATGCAATTGTTTTTAATTCTAGAGGAATAAAGCTAAAATATCACTTTTCCCTTCCACTTAAAAAGGATGAAACCTAATAAAGAAAAAATACTGAATGTGTAATAGCACTGGGAAATACACATATAAAATGGAATCCAGTGGAGGAATAATATATCTTGTTCTAAAGTGACTACAAATAGGTCTCCCACATAGTTGGTGTTGAAATGGGAGGGAGAAAAAAATCAGTTCATGTTTTTGTGTCCATGATGGTCACCAATTTCAGTCAGCAGGGATAACACGAGGGCAGTCTTCGGAGTTTCATTATCAGGGAAGCATTTGTCCTCTTTCACTACTAGATTCTAATGTTCTGAACCAAAGACATGCCAATTATTAAAACATATGCAATGTCTCATATAATAATTCTAATCAGTCATTCTGTAATCCATCAGGAAATCGACAAGTGAAACATTATTTGGACAATAGCAAATGTTGGTCAGTTTTGAGAAAGATTTAACAAACAACTATTTATTAAGCTCTTGTTTTACAAATGCGATGTACAAAATTCATGTTCTAACCGCATCCCACCCACTTACTAAGCATCTTTGGCTTTTCTGATTTTAAAATTAGTATGAGTGATAACAGAGAACAGTTTATGGTATAACATAGGCACAACTAGTCATTAAAGATACAATAAGATACATTACTTTATTTAGGCAACTAGCCTTTATTTCACAGGTTTCAAAAAAAACATTCCAAGATCACAGCTCTTTCTGCAGTTTTTGTCTACAATGATATTTAGCAGCTAATCCATCAAACTGAACAAATGAATGAATTAAAAACCAATTTATTACTCACATGCTGTTGAAGAGCTCTCGGTACGTTTCGTCACCTTTGCCTTCTGACATCAAGCTATCCAATTTGTCAATCAGTTTCGCCTCCACCTGGAACATATGCATATAAAAGGCTTTGTTGTACTTAAACTATTGTTTGAGGAAATTGAAAAAAAAGGATTTTTTCTGTAAGAGGTTTTGTTAAATGGATTCCCTAGTATTATCGTTAAGAAATGTAAATTTCAGGATAGGTTACTTCATCTTCTGTTATCCCTAAGGATTTTTTTGGACTAATTTAAATGAAGCAATGTGACTCTAAAACTACAGGCTAAGTAGCATTTGCTGCTGCTAAGGCAGCTATCTATTTATAGAGTCAAACAAAAAAGCATGCAGCCCAACGAGACTGCCTGAATTCTTACTGCAAGGCTGCAAGAGCAAGTCATTATTTGGACCTTAATATAAAACCAGCTCTCTGTGATTTCCACATCCCACTCTTTAAATCCGGGGATTAACAGTTTGGGGCCCACAGTTACTCCTGCTGCTATTGAAAACCTACCCTGACTCCAATGTAGGGTGACCAGATGTCCCTACTTTATAGGGACAGTCCTGATATTTGTAGCTTTTTCTTATAAAGTCTCCTATTATCCCCATACCCTGTTCCGATTTTTCACACTTGCTATCTGGTCACCCTACTCCAGTGTAATGTATATAGCAGATGAACTGAAAATCTGAGCCATCTGTCACGAAGAGTTGGAGAATAAAGGTTTTTTAGCTGAAAATCATTGCATAAAATATTGTATTGATTATTGAGAAAATGTAGACAAGGTTGCTTTGTTTATTAATACATCAAAAGAGAATAACCTCCCCTCCGGCAATAGAGATACTTAGTGACTGAAAAACTAGAGGAGAAACTAGTCTATTATTGAAGTACTCTATTAAATCATGAATCATAATTACAGTGTACCTTTAAGCCAATGATCAATACAGAGAGAATCAGAAAGTCAGTCCTTTGCTTATGCAGAATCTGTTTTTCAATTAGTTCTCATCAACATTTTTACAATTATTTTAACAATGTGTTTAAAAAATGTGACGGAAAAAACCCACTTACATCACACGCTTCTCCATTCGCACAGTTTGTTTTGTGTTTCCAAATACTCCAACTGCTCCTACAGCTCCCACTCCAATCCTTATCATTGCCTGAAACTAATTCAAATACTTCTGCTTTGCTTCATTTGAAACAGCAGGAAGCAGAGCACAGTGAAGAGGTTTGAGGCAGCCTGAAAGAACTGAGTGGGAGCCGAAAGAGCAGATGGTATACTTAGCAGTTCCTTACTTGATGCCTAAGCTGGTACTTGAGAGGCAAGAATAGTTGGATACTTGCAGAACTCGGTTTCTCATAAAAATCAGTCTTTTGCTGGCTGAGCAAACAAATATCAGACATTATGTCAGTAAGCCACCACTATATCGTTCTTGAGTTTCTTCTTCGTTATCTTTTTTTTTTTCCCCCCAAATTATATTACTAAAGTAGAAAAATAAAACAACTCCAGCAGGAAGTTTTGCCACTGATTTCAATGGGGCTAGAATACCCCATCCCCATCTTAAATTAGCCAGACAAAATATTGAACAGACAAACAAACAGAGCTTAGAGGGCCAAAGGGTCTTCAAGAGCCATTAGCCTAGAATTCTACTATCTTCCCTCAAATGAAGGTTGTCATTTCTCCATCTGTTCCATCACAGATTCTGCTAACAAGTTAATAGTTCAGTGCCAAGGCTGCCTCAGAAAAATTTGAATGTCAATCTTCCCTGCTAAACAGCTTCACACATGTTACCTGTTTGAAATTGCCACTGCGCCTTTGTTCCCAATCCATAATGTCATGGAAAATGGGGATCATTACATTCCGCAGGTCAGGTTGAGGTATCAGAGTCACTTCTAGGAAGGGGCCAATGAGAGCTGGGATGAAGTGAAGTTTATGTTCCCCTAAAATTAAAAGGAAGCTGAACGTGAATTGGGTTCACTCTTGCATGAGTTACCAAACGATCCAAATTAAACAATACTGTATGAAGAATTATGAAATGGCATTCTAAATGTTTACAGTTTGGTTGGCTGATAGCATGCCTGGCATGGGCTATTTCTCAAATACCAGGAAAAGGAAGAGGAAAAGCCATAGAAAAGAGCCGAATAGAGGATCAGCCAGATGCATCACCTTTTACAATGAAGTTCTGAGTTCATGAATGATGTTGGATTGTTCACTCTTGATGCTGTTTTTTTGGCAGGGAAAGAGAGAGCAGTAAAGGATTCAATGGGCATTGCTTTAGTTAAGACTACTTTAAGAACCAGGATGTTTAGGGCATCTTTTGCAAAAATGTTTTTCCCTTTTGCAGGTACAAATTGCTCTTACATGTTTGTGTCTCCAAATATGGTTTACTACTTGAGAGCATATTAACATTAGATGGAGGCATAAGTACTCAGATTTTCAGCCACCCTTCATTTTGGGGGCACAGAAATGGGAGTATAAATTTTGCCGGCAAAAAATGGATTCTTGGACTGTTTAGAAAAAAAGTTGATGTCTCTGCCATTAACTCACTATGTTCTACTTGAATGTTGTAGAAGGTCTCCAGATAGTAGGTAAATGTACATACTCCATAGTATATGTTGCACAAGGAGGTGAAGTTAAATTAGGAGATTTACCCATAGCTTTGAATTAATTAGCTTCTGTCACTTGCAGAAAAATCTTTTGGATCTTTTTCGAGAGTTCTGGTCTATTACTATTGCCAGATATGCGAAGAGGTTGAGAAGGGGGAAACAGCAAACAACAATCGTGGTGAAAGAAAAGACAACAAAATTTGTAGAGAGCAAGATTTTCAAAAGCACCTTTGTCATTTAGGAGCACTAGTTCCAATGTAAGCTGAAAATTGCTTGTTATATATTTTCATTCATTTCAATGGAACTTGTGCTCCTAGGTCACCTCGCTATTTTTGAATATCGATTCCATAGTTAACTATCAAATTCAAGAGCGAAACCCCTTTAGAATATGATGCTTTATCAAATGTCTATACATAATTGAAGTAACCACCTTATACACTGCCAGCACCTGGTTCACCATTGTGTTTCTCCAATTTACACCAGTGTAACTCCATTGACTTTAGCTAGAGTTACACAGATGGGAAAATCAAGCCTCTAATGTTTAAAACTCTACAATAAACTTAGAGAAGTATTTATTAAATCATTCTTTGATTGCATAAGGTTTGTTAATTAATTGGATTAGGAAATTAACATGATTTATTGTTGCTTTTATATTAACTGTAAGGTGCATAAATGAACTTTGTACACTTTTAAATAACTAAATCAATTTCTCCAGGCCTTAGAAAACATGCATCCAGAATAAAGCCACTTGCACAGGTATAATTAAATCAAATAAGCTTCTACAGTAGGTGTGTCCTTCAGCAGAGCAGTCCTCCAGTCTGTGATACAGCAGGGTTCCTTGTATGCTCCTCCTCAATGAATACTGCTTGTGAGTCACATTGTTGGTGGCCATTATTTGGACATTTCTTGTTTTCTTGAGACACAAAGTGATTCCCACAACAAGAAAGATGCTCTTTACAAGCTGTGTAGTTCCTTTGTTGAGAGGATGATCTTTTGGTGAATGCACCAATTCCAGAAACAGGCAGTTTCTGTTCAGAGAAGGAAAGGACCTTGCTCCTCCCTGTTTGTTAATATAATAAACTATTATCATGTTGTCTGATATGATCTGATGATGAAAGCTACTCAAAGTATTCAGCCACTTCTGAGGTAGCTCCTACACCTGGTTGTCGTCAGGTTGGTTGCTGTTTTGTTCCAGCTCTGCTCCTGTCTTGCACCCAGCCCTGCCTTTGATTCTGGCTCCAATTCCTGGCTACCGACACCCGTGCTAACTACTAAGTCAGACTCCTGTGCTAATCACTAGGCTTGACCGCCCACATCCCAGTCACTGACAGGTATGCTTCTTATGAGTACCTGGTGAACCTGTACTGGTGCAAGGAATCCCACCCAACTTAAAGGTGGGGTGGAGGTGTGTCAGAAAAGAAGTCATCGTCTATACGACGCGCCATATCGGCGCGTTACAATCGATTGCTCGGGGATCGATATATCGCGTCTCATCTAGACGCGATATATTGATCCCTGAGCATGCTTACATCGATTCCGGAACTCCATCAAAACCAACGGAGTTCCGGAATCGACATGGCGAGCCGCGCACATCGATCCCGCGCGGTGAAGACGGGTGAGTAGATCGATTTTAGATAATCGATTTCAGCTACGCTATTCTTGTAGCTGAAATTGCGTATCTAAAATCGATTTTCGCGCGTCGTGTAGACCTGGCCTTAGAGGGAGATTTCTCAGTTTTCGCGTGAGAGAATCTAGTCTTACCCACCTCAGGTCTCCTCTGTTTCTTAGAGTCTTTGACGTGCCTTCAGCAGTCCTGGAGTCAGAAATCACTGTGTTCAAAGGTGCACTTCTCAGTATCTGGGGGAGAAGAGGAGGGTTTGACAGGCTCGAGTTGGACTAAGGTCTCATTGAACAATCCATGATGAACCTTGGAAGCCTGAATTCATGGGATTGATGGGTTTGTTGAGGAAAGGATTGAGATATGTTACACTTTGAGAGGATATAAGCTTCCCTGAGACAGAGGCCCAGTGGCAGGACACGCAGAACTTGAATCTGAATTTTTTGTAGGTGTTTTTATTTCCAAACCTTGATCATCTTGATCTATCGGTCTTTCAGCCCTCGTATAGATTGCACTGATTACAACACGCCTTCCATTCATATTTCCAAACAATAGGAAAAATACACTAGAAATGACATACAATAAATACAGGTCACTCAAGCTAAGCTCAGTGCACATCAGTGCAAGGGGTATAGGTAGCCAACTTTCAACCTCTGCAATCCAACATATACCCCAGTTAGTTTCCCTGAGAGAGGTTCCACAGTCCGAGGATCAGCTGGAGCGTACTGCCTTGACCTCTTTCGAACCCTGCCATGCTCCTTAACCTTAACAAGTAGGAGCGGGTGGAATATGGCCTTTCTGGATGGAGCTGATGCTCCTCTGTTCACTGACCAGTCTGTGATCCTAGCTGTGAGGCCACTGGCATACAATTATACATGGTGGAACAGAGAGAGATGGGTCTCCAGTTGCTAGGGTCGTCTCACTTGCCTTTCTTGTAGACGAGCACCATCATAGATTTCTTCCAGGAGCTGTGAGGACAGTGGAACTGTTTGCATTTGTTGAAAATAGCAGTTAATACCAGGCAACCGGGGTCTCGTTTTTTCAGGAAGTTACAGTGAATGCCTCTTTTCCTGGAGCTGTGTTTTTGGTCTTTGTAAGTCTGGTCATTACCTTCCTGTGACGTAAAGTCTTCTTCCAGGCCCCCTGCATAGTCAGTCTGGTGTAGAGGATGAATGCATCCTAGATGCTGTGTGTCATTCTGGACACCTTGAAGTACGAGAACAGTCTCTTGGATGGGATTGCGCAGTAAGATGAGGGCCCACCAAGGATCTCTCTCAGAACCTTGGGGGCATTTGACTGATAGAGCTTCTGGATCCTGGATGCTGCTGCTGGATCATAGCAGCAACTGATGTTCCTTCTCCTCACTTCCCTGTTGTTTTTGTTATGGCTCCACACAGGAGTTATGTGAGATAGTCAGTGTGTTCTCCTGAGTTACTTTCCTCCCAGATACTTTACCTGTCAGTGGGTATTTTTGACTTACAAGTCATGGGAAGATGATGGTTTTGAGAAAGGAACAGCTTTAATTAATAAACAAGAGTGCCATAATTACTGGGATGGCCAGATGAGGAATACACACTTACTTACAGAATTTTTATATGTACAAATGTAACCCTCTTGTCAAAAAATAAAATCTATCATTCAGATTTTTCTTATCTTTCAGTTTCTTGGAAAACAACAGTTTCTCATAGAGGAAAGAAGACGTCACAATGATAATAATGCTTTGATTTGACCATTATGTTCATTCTCAGTTTTTTCAAGAAATAAACGGTATTGGACCTAGTGGACAACATTTGTATCCAAAACATTAGGTGAGTTTCAATCAAGAGGACTGGTGTATGTCAAATAAACTACTTTCATCAAAGGATCTGAAAACACTTTGCAAATCCAAACAATTAATTCAACTCCTTAACATTTATGAAAAGAATTAGAACTGTTTTCCAGGAGGACAAACCAAGAAACAAAGAGGTAATGGCTTGCCCCAGATAAACTGGCAGAACCAGTAATATAATGCAGGAGTCTTAACTAAAATTCATTACATATTTTGTTCAACTTTTTTGTGCTACTTTGTTTCACTGTCAATCTTTATTGAGATTTTTTTCAATTCCTTACCTAAATTTTGCCACATGCTGAAGATTTCACATCCCATTGTTACCCGCATGTCACCATATCTGTGAAATATTTAAAAAAACACTTTAGCAGAACATTACTTAGGAAATAATTTAGGCTCCTGTGTAGCAAGACGAACTGTGAGATTTCCATGCAGTAATGATTTTTCCTAAGTTTTGGACGGATGTAGTACACAGAAAAGGAAAAAGGAAGTTTGCTAATGTCCAATACACATCTAATCAAATGGCTTGTTTCACAAAGATACATTAATTTCCACATATTGTTAGTACAAGCTCCCTAAACGTTACAAACAGTAACAATGATATGACAAAGTAGTGATATCAATCTATTCTCTTAATATGCCTCAGATTTTTTCCCTTCTCTTCCCCCCAAGATAACTAATACTTTTATTTTACCCTGTGATGTTCTTTTCTGGACACCCAGAACTATAAGGCACTATGTTACTGCTCTGTCTCAGCAAGCGTGAACTTCGCTGGAAATAGACGGGGTGTCAGACACCGTAGTCTAACTCATCAGCAAACTCCTTGAGATTCTGCAAGCCTAAACCCTGATTTACAAGTAACAATCACTCAACCCAGTTCCTGAGACATGTCTGTCTACAGCGCCCACCCCCTCTCACTGTGACTCTCACAGACATTATCACGTTCACTGCCTCCAAACAGCCAGAGCACACACTAGTCTGTTAGAGTTAAAGCCTCATAGTTTACTTTAGTAGTCAGTACTTAGATGGTTTTGTAATAAAACAAGAATAAGCTTTTTAATAAAGAACAGAGATATAAGTGATGCTAAGCAAAAGAAAAAGAGAGAAACAAAACAAAATAAAAGACACTTTCTAGTGTCTAAAGCTTAACAAATTACAATCCTGGTCTCAGGCAAATCTTTCATATACAGTCAGTTCCCATACACTTCAACCTACATGGCTGAAGGAACCACCTTCCACAGTTTCCAAGAGCTCTGACTCTTCTGTCCCTTAAGTGATGGATAACTAAAATAGCTTTCAGCTCCCTTTATATTACCCTAAATCCACTGTCTATTCTTCTAGAGCCAGGAAGGCTTCCTGGGGTGAAGACTCCCTTCACCTCTCATTAGCTTGATGGCTTTGTTTAACGTATATGTAAATATACTTTACTGTCCCTGGCCTGTAATAGAGCCAGTCAGACAAGGGAATCCACATTCCTTTGTCTAGAGGAGGACTGATTTATGCACTGCCTCCCAAACACATTTTAAGAACATATTTCCAGCACACACACAATTCTTTATACACAACACATATACACATCACACAAATGATTTTCGAATCGAGCCTTCTACCAGTTTATATATAATACTTAACAAAACATCTTTTAAATACATATTATCACAACAGTGTATTTGGGGTAGTGAATGCATCAGGCCTGATATGAGCCACACTATAGTGGGCCCTCAGCCAGTGGGCATTGAGGGGCTCTTTGTGTCAACAATTTTATTCTTGAGGGATTGTGAAGTCACATAGGACTTGATCCAAAGCTCATTAAAATAAGCAAAAAGACTCATCTACTTCAATGGGTTTTGGATCAGGTCCATATGCTGCATAATGCTGTTTTATAAAACACAATTGTTTGATCTGCAGTAATTTTATGGAACCTGACTGGTACTTACTTTTCCAACACCTTTTTCTTCTTGGAAGGTGTGAACATCTCCAGTTGCAGACATAATTGGTTTATAAAAATGACAGCAAGGTAGAAGTAGGAATCCCAGATCTACAATAAACACAAGGTATTTGGTTATTTTCCATTTCTCAGCACTAACATTTTATATCCACTCTAGGTGCAAATTTTCAGTTGTACCGCTTGTCTTATTCTTCACCAGTAGAGCTGGTTACAATATTTTTGATTAAATGTTTTTTCAACCAAATATTCTGCTTTGTTGATGCTGAAATGTTTTGTAGAGACATCCTAATTCTGATGAAATTTTTGGCGAGAAGGTTTCTGGGGTCCATGGTGGACTCTCACAGAGACAATGAAAATTGAATTAAAAATCTGGCGATTTTGATCTGAAAATAAATTTTGACACAATTCTGTTCTGCAAAAACTTTCAAAAGAATTTGTTTTCTCTAAGTGGAATGAAAGTAAATATAGAAAAAGGTGTACTCTGGGCAGCTCCACTTGCTACTGATACAACTTGCAATCATCAATGATTACAGTGTCTCAACAAGGCAAAGATGAAGTAAAGCATACTGCCCCCTAACTGACTTCCGTGCACATGCTCTGGGAGGATCAGCTGCTGAAACTTCTGTTTTTTCAAACTTTTGTACTGGTGACCTCTTTCATGTAGCAAGCGCTGAGTGTAACCCCCCCATCAATTAAAATACTTTTTAATATATTTAACACCATTATAAATGCTGGAGGCAAAGCAGGGTTTGGGAGTGGAGGCTCACAGCTTGCCACTCCCCACATAATAACCTCGTGACCCCCTGAGGGGTCCTGACCCTCATTTTGAAATCCCCTGCTCTAGGCCAGATTATGGCTGCTCCAATGTAGCTATGCAGAAGAGGAAAATAGGTGCAGGAAACAGTAATAACTGCTAAAGAAGCCTGGGTAATAGCCAGTTAGCAGTTAATGATGTGGGCTTTAGCTCCTGCACATTGGCAGAGCTACACAAGGGAGTACTGGCTACATAGTTTCATAGTATCTAGTACTTCAGGCCAACATTCTCTCCAATGACTCCTGAGGTGTAGCATGGACCTAGATTTTCAGAGATGCTGGGCATCCACAACTGTACTTGAAATCACTGGCAGCATTGGGTGCTCAGCACCCCTGAAAATCAGCCCCTGTGCCTTATAACATGGCACAGTTAGAATAATCCCTCCAAGCACCATTGCTTGGGCTGTATGCTCACTTTCCCTTTCCCTTATGAGTAAACCTCTTTGGAGCCATCACTGAGCCTTTTGTTTTTAATCCCCTAAACACCACTCTGGCCATGGGTTATTACAGATATCACAGCTCACTGAACACAGGCTAATATCTTTAACAATATCCAGCATGACATGTCATAGCATTATAATTTTAACAGTACATGCCATGTTAATTGGTCTTGAGATAATTTAAAAAAAAATCTAAAGCCATATTTTTGGCAAATATGCCAGGGATTAAGTAATAAAGTTCATTTTATTTTCTGAGATAATCTTGAAATACGAGCAGAACAGAAAATATTTTCTTAATCACGAAACCTTGATCCAAAAAACATGACACAGGTGCACTCAACACTTCAAACCAGAAGGCAAAAAAAAGCATCCCAAATACAAAACACACAACCTAATAATTTTTAAACCAATCTCATGAGTTTTGAACAGCTGAGACTGGTAGCACCACAGGAATCTAACAGCTCAGAAATTAGAGGTAAACTTAATCCAAAGAGTAACAACCCAAAATCAAAAGAGCCACAGGATTGACAAGCTTTTGTACTTCTTACATCACTGAACATATATTTTGGGGGAGTGCACTCTTACAGTACCTTATAATCAAAGTTTTCATTTAGGAAGTTCTTACGAAGGGCATCCGAAAGATACAGGACTGTTGTAATAATAACACTGGTAACAGAAAAAGAAGTATTACCTTCCATTAACTGGAAATATGCAACTTTGATTCTTTAAGTACTAGGTCATTTTTCAATAAAATAAAGCCAGGTACCATGTGTAAACTACAGTAATTATTATATTCTAAGCATATATGAATAATTGGATACCAATATGATCTGTTGCCAGAAAATACATACGTCAAGAAACAAATTGATGACAATATGTATGGTGTAGCTGTACGAACAGTGCTTGTAAAAACAGCTGTGGCAAGATAAAATTAACAGGAAAAATACATACCACATTATTGTGCAACCCAAACCACACAGATATCTTATAATCTCTATTTGGTCCTATCAGTGATCATGTATGCAATGAGAACAACTTGTTCTAAACATTCTTTTTAGTGTGTGTGTGTGAAAGAATATTTAATATTGCACCATTTGCAAACATTATTTACAGACAGAAGAGACATAGCAGAGACAGTAGTAGTGTAAACCACCATAATGCAAATCTGCATCAACAATACCTGAAGGAACTACATCTCTGGCTCTCTGTTTGGACTGCCAACAAGAGGGCAGTGACACTGTGATAATGATATTTTACCATATTGATACTTACCTTGAGGATATTAATCTATCCCAGCTGGATTAAGATAGCCAAACTCGTTTCACATTATTTATCATTAGTACTCAGATGGTGGTAACTTTTGGTCACTACAGTGCTAACCTGGCTTGAATGAACAGGCAAGAGAGACAAAAGTGCAGGTTTTGAACTCTGTGAAGATGGAACATATTCATGGACCATCCGAATACATCTTGTCTGAATGAATTAAGATTCAGCTGACACCTGCTGTGCTTCTGTCACAATGCATCTCACTACATTGGGCTGCAATACTTTGTTCTCACTTGTAATCACACAACAGTTTGTGAACTAACTGCAAAAGACATGAAAAATTGAAACTGAAGTAGAGCAAATACACAGTATGTAAAAGGCCCTTAAATGGGGTATCTGAATAAACAGTGACACAGTTCTAAAAAAATAAATACTTAGTATTTGGGATCCAGCATTTTTCATCTTAAAAATATACTGGATAGTTAATCCTCCAGCGCCTAGTGGAGGTAGATAAATATTAGTGTTCATTTTTTAGAGCTAGGGAACCTGAAGCACAGAACTTCAGTGACTTGCCCAAGATCATACGAGGAGTCAGTGTAAAAGCCAGTACTCCTGAATTCCTCGATACCAGTCCTGCACTCGGACTATTAGACTATCCTTTATAGGAACCCAGAGGACAAAGACTCAGCAGGCCCTTTCCTGCAATCTCCATATGGGCTACTGGCATTCATGACTCTTCTTGGCTGGTGGCCTCATACACAGTACAATGTGTAATGCAATGGGTTTTGCAATGCTGTATCTGCCAAACCAACCTCTTAATGTTAGAATTTGACAAAGCAAAGTGACACTGTCATAAATAGATAGCTAAGGGTTAATGTTTCATTCACCTGTAAAGGGTTAACAAAGGGAACCAAACACCTGACCAGAGGACCAATCAGGAAACCGGATTTTTCAAAGCTCAGGGACGGAATGTTTGGGTCTGTGTCTTTTTGTCTGGCTCTCAGCTATGAGAGGAATCTTTCTATCTTCAAGCTTCTAATCATCAGTTTCAAACTTGTGAGTACAAAGGTAGAAAAACAATAGGCTGTTTAATTGTTTTTTTTTGTGTTATTTTACACATGTGTAGTTTGCTGGATTATGTTAAATTGCATTTCTTTTTGAATAAGGCTGTTTATTCATTATTTTCTTATAAGCAATAGCCCTGTGTATTGTATCTTATGCAGAATCATGTTTATGTGTTTTTCTTTCTTTTATATAAGGTTTTCTTTTTAAACTGTTTGAGTTTTTCTCTGGTTAAGGTTAAGCTAAGGAACGAAGGGAGGGAATCTCTTTGTGTAGCTTGACTAGGTTTGAATCTGCACAGCCTCAGGGGAAAAGGGGGGGAAGTAAAAATTGCCCTCTCTGTTTTGCATCAAGAGTTTAAGTACAGTATCGCAGATAACCCAGGGAGGGGAGCCTGGGATAAATAAAGAGGAGAACAAGGGCAGAAAGTTGTTTTTCCCTTTGGTGTGAGACTCAGGGCTTCTGAGTCTGTGGTCTCCAGAGAAGTTTGGGAGACTCAGAGAGGGACCAGGCTCTGGAAATTCCTGGCTGGTGGCAGGATATTCAGATCTAAGTCGGTAATTTAAGCTTAGAGGCTCATGCTAGCTCTCAGTTTTAGACGCTAGGTTCAATCTGAGTAGGAAGCTAGACATGGTCGGCAGCGGCAGAGTAAGATCCAGAAGCCAGTAAAGTATTATATTTTTCTTTCTCTGCTAGGGGCTTTTTAGCAGAGAAAAGTTTGTTTTAAAGGAGCCAGAGAGAAATTTTTTTTTTCTCTGTTTCTTCTCCTGCTAGTTGGCTTGCTATTTTAGCAAGGAAACATTAAAGTGACAAAGAGGTTTTTGTAACAATAGCACTCCCATTGGTAGTCAAGTAACCCCAGACCCCACACACAGGTAAATAAGTGCTTTTGTTTGTAATTTACATATCAAAGCTTAGCTAGGAAACTTAAACAAGGGCACGGTTGTGGGCAGACCCCAGGAGACAACAGAGAGCCAGCAGTTCAGACATAACCACAGAGGCACCCCAACACAAGAAAGCAGAACCATGACTACCAAGGATGCCCTGAAACAAGAAAGAGCAAACTGGATGCAGAGTGAACTAATCAAAGAGCAGATCACCGGCGACACTGGAAAAAAGAGAAAAAGAGTCGAGTGGAAAGGAAAAGAACAACAAATCAACGGCAGCCTACAAAAGAGAACAGGCAGCCAAGATGCAGCCCAACAAAGAAAACAACAAGAGGTCAGCCCACCAAAGAAACAACAAGACGACGACACAGACCCAAACATTCCGCCTGAGCCTTTTTTGAAAAATCCGGTTTCCTGATTGGTCCTCTTGTCAGGTGTTTGGTTCCCTTTGTTAACCCTTTACAGGTGAAAGAAACATTAACCCTTAGCTATCTATTTATGACAGACACATACTTAGATGCTCATAGATTTCCACCCAAAATATTTGCTCAGCCTCTCTATAATTATCAATTTTTCTTCATGCCCTTATTGGTGGATTTAAGGTTTCAGAATAAGACTTTTTTCTCTAAGTAAATTCAGAATTTCACTGGTTACAGAATTTGGGTTTCAGTTCCTAATTTGCAGAATGGTCCTGCAATAACGTCAATCCCTTTTTTTTCAAATCTGTGAAGTAGCTGAACATCTGGAATGAATAAATAGATCTCTTTTGGAACGCTATCTTTGGTTCTCAAATTTCACTAGTTTTAGTTTTATGACACAATTTCTAATCATCATATTTATTTATTTTCTCAATAACTGTACTGCATCCTGGCTTCTTATTTGTCCAAATATTGTTCCATGTTTGTCGTTCATCTTTGTAGCTCATTCAAATTCCCCTCCCAGCCTGTGATTTTAAAATAAAAATAAAATTTGAATATAAATTCCTGTGGACAAATCGCAAAATATTCATCTTACAATAAAAAAAATGCCTTAATTCCTTAGTATCACCAGCCATTGATATATTCAGAACTGCTAATCATTTTTCAAGAAAAGACTCCAAATCTCATCCATTGAGTTGTTCCAGACACATATCAAGAACTCAAAACTTCAATTTTACATTATTCTGATGACATCCACAAGTACCCACTTGCATCCACTTTGCACTAGCATCCACTATAAAGCAATGCTTTCAAGTACAGCTTCTGATTCTCAGCTGGTGCGCTATTATTTCAAAATGAAACACAAGTATAGAAATCCTCAACAGAGAAAAACTTCCTTCACAGAGAAAAAAATTACATTCTCGCAGACCCATGTATATATATTTATACACATACGTGCTACAAAATTAGAACTGTGGGCAAGTATTTCATATATTTAATTTTTTAAGCCACATTGTTATATTACAAAACATACTTGTATGAAGAATTTATTGTACATCTCTCAGATTACAGCACCATATGTGAGCTAACAGGATGATCCTAAGTGGTCATAATGAAGAAACTAACACTAATTTGACACGTTCCTTTCTTGCGTATCACCACAGCATTCTGGAATGTCCTGTCCAGATCAATAATGAGTTGTTTCAACACTTGTCATGCAGTATTAAGTGCCTTACAATGCTTTTGCTGCTGTAGCTTCCAGTTTGCCTTTTGTGCTGCTTACTCACCTTTACTCTTCCATTTCTTCTATTTTCAGTGCCCAAAATAATCAAACAAAAAAGTAATGTAACTGTAACCTTTCTTTGATTGTTCCCAGCCCTTTCACTTGAGAATCACTTAAAACGGTTTAACGAGTGCTTGAAGTGTAAAGCTCAGTTAAAATAGCCAGCTGTGGGTAAATCCTGCCAACTACCCCAGTGTCATACTTCGGGGTGCAATCCAGACCAGTGAGTGGCTGTGTCCCCACTTAACCTTAAGTACCTCACAATGATTTGCTACTGTTGCTTTCTGCCTGGGACACTCTTGGTCAGCAACAAGCATGCGGGTCACACCCGGAGTGTCTGTGTACTATGCAGCCAGCCCTGGATCAGCAACTCTGACCCCAGGAGTCTGTCTACAGTCCCACATTCCCATTCTGGCTTCCACCAGCCTTGGTTACAACCAGCAAGGTGACTAACAAACTCCCAGTCCCAAATTACCCGAAACCATGTTCCCTGAAATGTCCAGCTCCCTCTTAGACCATTCAGAAAAATAATAAGGTTCATTTACTCCTCTAAACACACAAAATGTACAGCTTACCACTTTAACTGAAGTTACCTAACACTTTAATTCAAGAACAGTATTGCTGGTTTAAATTAAAAGTAAAACAAGTTTATTAATAAAATAGGATTTTAAGTGAGATTAATTAAAAAAATGCTTTCTAATGACTAAACACTTAACCTAGCAAGATATAGACTTTCCTGAAGATGTTTTTTTTCACCCACAGTCTTCCAGAAAAATGGATGATCCCCACCCTCTCAGTCAGAATCTCGCCTGGAAGCCAAAAGAGCTAGTACTTTTGTCTTGTTAAATGGAAGCGATTACTTGGAGGTCTCTGCCCCTTTCTTATATAATCCAGCGAACCTTTGAAATGGATTCTTCAAGCTGTGAGGAAGGCGACATGGAGTCTGTTAGTGAAGGAAGCTTTATATTGTTCTTTTCCCCCACTGGTGTTTTCCAAAATGTAAATTGTTCTGTTTCTTTCAATTTCCTCTCCCTGCTGTCTTCATCTTCCTATTTATGTGTATATGTAAATTGAGGTAAACCCACATTCCTTTGTTTATGACAGACCTATTTAACCTTTGCCTTTATTTAACTATTTGCCTTTATCTAGGCAAGGCCTAGCTCTGGTCTTGAACATGTTCTAGTAATATCATTCAGAGGGAATTCATAACTTTACATATAATGTTGCTACATACATTTCACCATGATATTGTTGACCAGTGAATTAGTTTTTGAATGATATCTACATGGCATATTCTGTACAAAGATTTTCACAATTGTGTCTAATATGTGACTACCCGGGTGCTTTGGGTCATGTGTATATTCTGCTTTCATTGATGAAAAGAAGGTTTTCTAAAAGACATTACAGTACTGGTCATATTAAGTTCAGAGGAAACCAAGAGGATATGTCCACACTACAGGATTATTCCGATTTTACATAAACCGGTTTTGTAAAACAGATTGTATGAAGTCGAATGCATGCAGCCACACTAAGCACAATAATTCGGTGGTGTGCGTCCATGTACCGAGGTTAGCATCGATTTCTGGAGCATTGCACGTGGTAGCTATACCGTAGCTATCCCATAGTTCCCACGTCTTCCCGCCATTGGTTCTGGGTTGACATCCCATGCATGATGGTGCAAAACAGTGTCGCGGTGATTCTGGTTAAATGTCATCACTCATTCCTTCCTCCGGGAAGCACGACAGACATATTTCCGCCCTTTTCCTGGATTGCCCTGCAGACGCCATAGCATGGCAACTGGAGCCCGTTTTCCTTTGTTACTGTCACCGTAGTGTGCACAGGATGCTGCTGACAGAGGCGGTATTTCAGTCACACAGCAGCATTTCATTGCCTTTGCCAAGTAGCAGGACAGTACCAGTCATTCTGTACCGTCTGCTGCGTGCCACTGTAATTGGTGATGAAGTATGACGGTTATCAGTCGTTCTTGTACCATCTGCTGCTGTCATGGTGCTCCTGGCTGACTTCGCTAAGGTCGTTGGGGCACAAAGACAAAAGAGGAATGACCCCCGGGTCATTCCTCCTTTATGTTGGTATCTAAAATGAGTCAGTCCTGCCTAGAATCTGGGCAGTTTATAGAACAGTGTTTCAGAGAACTCAGAGCATCCGTCAGAAATGGTGAACGTCTGCCATTCTACGGCTGTACGTGCAAGAACTCACCCGTTAGTTCCTCTCCCCAAACTCTTCTGGGTTACCGTTATGCAGTCCCCCCATTGTGTGATACGAATAACGATGGCAGAAATAGCAGAACACGACTTTTTAGTGAATAAATATGAGGGGGGCGCCCGTCTGCTATGATAGTCCAGCAGTACGATCTTTCTTTACACTATGAAGGTGGGAGGCGGGATGGCAGTTCAGCTCCAGTTGCTATGATGAGGATGGTTACAGCTTCTTACCTTAGCCAGAATAACGAGGTCATTCCATTTTACCCAGGCGCACCCGGACCGACTTCACCTGAGCCGCGCAGGGCACTCATGGGCAGATGACGAGGGATTTACCAGTCCTACTGCACTGTACGTCTGCACCGCGGACGGAGGGGAGGGAAGTCTGCGCTCTATGCCCCCAGCACCGTGATTACGCAGCATGCATAGATCATATGGTAGAACTGAAAAGTCAATGATTTTTTCCCTTTGTTTCACGGGCGGTGGAGGGGTAAAAGGACGAGCCAATACTAACCCCGGCAATGTGTTGACCTTACAAGCCATTAGTAGTGCAGTCAAGAATGCTAAATGCTTTCGGAGACTCGGGATTGTGGTAAGCTGGAGCCTCAGGCCCCTCCCCCTCCCTCCATGAGTTCCATTTGATTCTTTGGCTTTCGTTATGCTTGTCACACAGCAGGTGCTGCTGGATCT
The DNA here is from genome assembly GCF_003597395.2 of Chelonoidis abingdonii. Taxonomy (NCBI): domain Eukaryota; kingdom Metazoa; phylum Chordata; order Testudines; family Testudinidae; genus Chelonoidis; species Chelonoidis abingdonii. The sequence goes on along the minus strand of NC_133769.1, from coordinate 53,768,858 downwards.
GTATCTAGCTGAGATGATTATTTTCAAATAGCTTTTGCAATTTTTATCTGTAACGGAGCATTGATGAAATTTACTTCTCCCATCAGCGGTCATCATATCTCCCTTACGATTCCATGGCTGATGAGCTCTTTTTGATTGGGATTGTTCGCCTACTGTGTCTGATCAGAGCTCTCACGCTTGGAGACAACAGGAAAGAATCAAAGTTCCCGGGGCTTTTCCTGTCTACCTGGCCACTGCATCCGAGTTCAGATTGCTTTCCAGAGCGGTCACAGTGGTGCACTGTGGGACACCGCCTGGAGGCCAATATCGTCGATTTGTGGCCACGCTAACCCTAATCTGATATGGTAATACCAATTTCAGTACTACTCCTCTCGTTGGGGAGGAGTACAGAAACCAGTTTAAAGAGCCCTTTATATCGATATAAAGGGCCTCGTTGTGTGGACAGGTGCAGCGTTAAATCGGTTGAACGCTGCTAAAATCAGTATAAACGCGTTGTGTAGACCAGGCCAGAGAGTCTTCTACAAGTTAATGTTCTGGTTGTCAAATGATATATCTGGGACCTTAACATGTATAAAAAACAGATTATACCAAAGCTTATTTCACAGAGCATCTGCTTAACTATAAATATAAACTTCCATTGCCTTTTTTTCGTAAGTGAAGATATTAAAAAATAGTCCATTGAGTTTTAAGAGACAGATGCGCTAGCATTTCTAACATTTAGAAAACTGCTGAAAGAAACCACATTGGTTAATACCATATAGACAAATGAGACTTCTGCAAATTAAGTGGTCCTTTAAATGAAAGCGACTTGTGCATCAGGAGTGGAAAGATTAATGCAAAGTTATATCATACTGTACCTGAATGTTATTTAAATATCAAATCTCTGCTTAATGTGTAACAGAAACCTCACTTTATTGTCAAGAAATATTGTCCTTCATTGTTAACAAAATATGACAGTTCTGGAATTCAAGCAAGTCTGTTAAATTCTGGAATTCAAGCAAGCCCTGGAAAGATGCCAACCAGCAGAATCATCCAGACAAGGGAAAATATTCTAACCTAAGGATTATTTAATTAAATGAATAATACTGTGTTATTTCCAGTTTTTGACAGATGTATAGTATGGCATTCATGTCGCAGAATTTTGGATTCCTCTGTGGAAGTAGACCATAGAATATCAGGGTTGGAAGGGACTTCAGGAGGTCATCTAGTCCAACATCCTGCTCAAAGCAGGACCAACACCAACTAAATCATCCCAGCCTGGGCTTTGTCAAGATAACTGATTTAGGAGTCCTTCAATCAGTCTTCCGCTGCAGTTTATGATTAGAAGCATTGCTAAAATGGCACTTAGTTTCAGTTAACTTAGGTAGTAAGCAGATGTTATACTGAACAGAAACATGAAGAAAATATTTTCCATTATGAAGAATACAACACACTTGTAATAGCAACATTCTTGCCAATAATGCTTAGGAGCTTAAATAATTACCCTTTTTTGTTGCATATATAATTATGGAGTCTTGATTTGTCCATTACAGATTAATGTCTGACTAATTATATAAATTATACAGAACAAGACAGTATCAAATGAGGGCTTTTATTTTATTCCATTGTTTAGTCATTACAAGTGACAGACATAAGAGACAAGATCTTTTCCATGTTTCTATTTCTGTCACACAACACTTGAAAAATATGTGCTTCTGGTGATCTGACTGCTGTTGAGGGAGTCTAGGCTACATCTTTCCTGGAAGCTGTTGCTTTTACCTCCTCCTTTACCTTCCCGCCTTCCCACCACAAGTATACATAGCTGAGGGAGGGCCTATCTAGCCCTAGTGCTGCAGCTGCTCCAACCATAATTTCTGTCAGATTGAACTAGGAAGTGCCCCTTCCTCAAGTGATCCTAAGTCCCAACTGCTCATCTCTAGGAAGTTGATAGCCTGGAGTTTTCTGACCTTGACCACATTCCTTATGCATTGTGCTGTCCTGGACATATTCCCTAACCTGATGGATTGCTATCCATTGTTAGAATTTGGGGTCCAGTTGTGGCTGATTCTCCCATCACTTGGGCTTCTGATCACCACAAACTGAGGGATTGAATCACTCTGGAAGGTAACTTCACTCTCCTTTGCTTCTGTTTGGAATGGTTTCAGGTCCTTTATGGGTATGTCTGCACTGCAACAGAGAAGTGGGTTTGCAGCACACTTAGACATACCCAATCGAGATACTTGCTAAAAAGGGCTAGCTATGCCATTGTGGCTGAGTATAATCCCACCTAGAACCTTGAGTACATTCTCCAGCAGTTAGCCTGTACCACTGCCCATGCTACCACAACTGCACTGCTAATTTTAGTGACATGACTTGATCAAAGGTAACTCAGGTGTGCCCATAAGTGCTGCAATCACACTTCCCAAATGTAAACATGCCCTAAGAGAAAACTCTGAAGTTCTCACCCCCATCGAATAATGAGACCAGAAGATCTACAAGCTAAAGATGGCTAAAATGACACAGAGTCACAGTAAGTGTCTGGAGTGAGAGATGAGTGAATCTTGTTGAACTCTTCCCGGAGAAGGAAAACAGAATCTTTGTACTCTAGAACCATGTAGAGTTTCAGGGCTTGTTGCTTAAGGTCTTTCCCTCTGTTTCCAAGTCTCCCTAAAGTCTGTCTGAAGGAGGAGGACTTAAAAAAGATGGTAAATCCTATTTAGTTTTTGGAGAGGTAATATCTATCCTTGGAGTTAGCCAGAAAAAGAGAACAAGCAGGTTGTCTTGTGACGGCGGCCACCAACTTCCTCTCTATTGCTTCAAACATGTCTGGGGAAAGAGCCTTGGTGCCAACTTGCACAGGGCATTCACAGGGCTTTATATGTACCCTCTAAGTCAGGTATCTGAATGTTAGGTGGCATGTAAGGTTCCAGCAAGAGCTAATAGCCCACTGGTCATCATAACTATTGTAGAACGTACGTACATATAATATGTAAGGAATTAACTAGCTATACTAAAATTATGTTTTTAAGGTCTTGGACTTAAGGCAGATCACTAGAAGGTAACATGTCTCAGACATGTTTCTTTCAGACAGGAGGTAATGGACACCTATCTCCATGTCCAGGCAGTTGTATATTGTATGCCGCACAATGTATCCTATTTGCACATTTGCCAGAGCCTATATAAAAGATTGCAAAATCTACAAGAGAGAAAATCTATAGGAATAAATAATATTCATATACAGGACAATCTTGTGCTGTAAAGACAAAGGACTGGACTGTTATATCTTGGGGGGCAAAGAAACACACAGCATCCTTCACCTGGGAGGCAAAGTGACAGTGTACACGCCTCATGAAAGGGGGATCACAGCCAACCTGGCTGCAAAGTGGTACAAAGATTTTTGGTGAGCGTTACTTTATATGACATGAGAGTATCCAGTTAACTAAGCCTAGGATCCCAAATGAATGTTATGATTTTATTTCATACGTAACCATTTCATTCCAATACTTCTACTTGGTACTACGCCAGTCTCTTTGCTTTGTTAAGTAAATTTATACTCCATTTCACTCCGAACCTATCAAAATGCTGTGTGTTGAGGGAAGTGGTATCTGAGGTGGAATTAGTAAGCTCGGGTATTTCTTTGGAAACAGCAGATCTGTGAATTCTGCAAATGTCCAACGGACCAGAGGCTGGATGCTCTAGGGAGACACTCAGAGAGCTTGAGCGTGGGAGTGTACCAACTGCTAATTTGTAGTGTGACAATGCGGGCTGTAGCCTACAATGGAGTGGTTAGGTTGCCCATGGCAAGTGGACTTGGGGATCTGACCCATGGCAGGCTTCCTCACGCTAAGGGCAGGTGGTAGTGAGGAACCTCACAACCCTGGATTCCCCTGGGAATCACCACAACCTCTCTCCTATTCTCCAGTTTTGGGTTATCAAGTTCCAAAACAAAGAGTTTCCCTTCTTCAGGGGAGGAACCACAGTTTTTGGAAGAAAAATTAGGCTCTGGAGTGCTTTTGAGCTTTATTTTGGTGGATTGCGTGGGGGGGTGATTTGTTTTTTTGGCCTTTTGGTTTACTTTTGCCTCTGGTGGAGATGGCTGTCATTAATGGAGACCCAGCCTCTTTTCTTGTCTGATGTTCCCTTTTGTGTCTTAGCCACTTGGTACCACTCCCCATCCAATATGTAACTGGTGAATGTGACGTTATTGATATAAACTGGGACCATATAGAACATGGTTTGCAACCAAGGTCCTGTAGTGGCACTGAATCCTATGTCAAGGGGATCATATAAGGTGTCTAAGACCAGGTTACGGGTTACTGGTTATGATTATGCTGTCTGTATGTCAATATCATTTTGTAGTTGAAGTTATAAGTATTGGCTGTATACTGTCTGTATTTCAAATTGGTGCTGCAGTTCTGGGTGACCCCAGGACAAGTGGGTGTTAGCTCTGCTTAACCTGCTAGATTGCCCATTAAGGACCATCAGCTACACAATTGACCCATTGAGAGAAGGCAGATACGCCTTGTGACTCAGCAGGGTGTGCAGAAACTGGCCCATGTGACTGCAGACTCCATTTTGCTGTAACTTTCCACAGTAAGAACAGAGAAGTATCCTTACACCTGGAAAAGCCTATATAAGGCTGATGCCTCATCATCTCCATCTTGTCTTCAGTCCTGCTTCCTACCTCTGGAGGGACTTTGCTACAAACTGAAGCTCTGCACAAAGGACTGAATGACCCATCCCGCGGGGGATGTTCCAGAGACTCTTGATTTAAACCTGCAGGTTACTCCATCACTGCTAACAAGCCTCACTAAGAACTTTTTGCCATTACTGCATGTAATTGATTCCATTTAACTAATTCAAGCTCTCATCTCTATCTTTTTTCCTTTTATGAATAAACCTTTAGATTTTAGATTCTGAAGGATTTGACAACAGCGTGATTTGTGGGTAGATCTGATGTGTATCATTGACCTGGGTCTGAGGCTTGGTCCTTGGGATTGAGAAACCCTTTTTCTTTTACTGGGGTGTTGGTTTTCAATAACCGTTCATCCCCAGGACGAATGGCACTGGTGGTTGATATCTGGAGACTGGAGGTGTCTAAGGAAATTGCTTGTGTGACTTGTGGTTAGCCAGTGGGGTGAAACGAAGTTCATTTTTGTCTGGCTGGTTTGGTTTGCCTTAGAGGTGGAAAAACCCCAGCCTTGGGCTGTGACTGCCCTGTTTGAGCAATTGGTCCTGAATTGGCACTCTCAATTGGGTCCCGCCAGAACCGCATCGTCACGGTGAAGTACAAGGGAATATCCCTTAGAGAACCCAGATTTTCCTTCTGGAAAGAAGGGAGTCAGAAAAGATGACAAATTTCTCAACAATTATGCTCTTAAGAACCTGGGCTAGCATCTTGTAGTTCTTCCCATTAGAGGTGAATTGGAATAATGAGTTCAAGAAGAGTCCTAGGTCAGTGAGAACAGCTGGGTTTGCTGAGCCACAGGAACTAAAGACTACTGCCCCACAACTCCAGAAGCATCTCTGTAGTGATCTCATCTGCTGTGTGTTAAAGCCTCAGAATGTCACCCAACCCCTCAGTCCCTTCCCCTGACTCAGGAAGGTGCTCTGGTTGTGGGTCAGCAATTGTGGCTCAGCTACTCTTCTGTGGCTCCTTGCAGGAAGAGAAGTTCTTAGCTTTGGGCTTTTCCTGGGGCCCTGCTCCACATGACTAGTAAATGGAGAGGAGTTCAGCAGGTGGTTCCAATTAGGTTAAAAAGCCCCAGATGCGTTGGTTTCCTAAGGCAGAGCATAGAGTGGGGGCTCAATGCTGCCCTCAAAAGCAGGTATAAAAGATAGGATTGCACTGGATAGGTTTGGAATGATGAATTTCCACTTTGATTATCCTGTCAGAGCCACAACGATGTAAAGGGCCTGGCCAACATCCGCCACCCCCCAGTTTTGCAGACAAGCCAGAGCTGCCTCTGGTATTTACAGTAAGAGAGGTGCAGGCCAATATTATCACAACGGTGGTGAGGCCAAGATCCAGAAACCCCTTTCTACAGGAATATTTTTCTCTTCACAAATCGCCATATGATATAGCATCAAAGTGAATTTTTATCTCCCTTAATCTCTCTCATGGAATCAATTCCCAGCATAAGCTATTATCATTATTCCAGTATCTATCTTGTTTGGTGATGGAGCTGGGAACCAACATGGTTCCCACCTAGGCAGTCATCAATGGCACAATGTGAATTCAGTAACAGCAATGCTTGATGCTAACTAGGATAATGGTGAGGCCAATAGCCTCCTCACAGAGCTCAAAGACTTCACCTTTAGCTGATCTGATCATCATCAATCTGGGGAATGAATGTCAAGGTCACTCCTAAATCTCAGTCTTTTATATGTCAGCTGTTGCCAAGCCATCTGACAACCCACCTGTTTCTGAAATATGTAACACTTTCTTATACTATGTTCTCATTTTGAAGGTTCTTGTGTTTTTCTCTTTCATGTTTCTAGATTTATTTCCTCAGTATGATTACTCAGCCATATGTTCTCCCTCTCTGCCTCATCTTTTGTAAACTTCACGAAGAAATAAATGATCACATCCATTCCTTGATTATTAGCATTTCTCACTGAAATTTAAACTCAGCAAGATGAGGAGAATAAAATCAGGTGAGAAAAATAAGTGAGGGAAAACGTTTGCCTCCTAAATCACACGAAAGCTTGACAAATGCTCACACACAGACACACAGTCATGGGACATCAAGTATTGCTGAATAGAGCCATAATAGGCAGGGACTGTTATAATGAGTTTGTACAGCATCATTGGAGCCTACAGGCACTGCCACAATACAAATAAGTAACAATAACAGTAATGATAATGGTTTAATTCCTGTCAAGTATCACCCTTGGGATTATAAACAAAATGTATAGCTGTTTAGTGATCTTCGTGAAATTAGTTTGGTGGTTTCAGTCCAGCTGCCAGTGATCAGTATTCACATCGGAAAAACTGAAATGTTGTTGGCAGCCTCTTAGGTGAAGAAATGAATAAGTAAAGAGATGGCTTCATTACAGTCACTGAGGCACATTGGCAGGGCAGTGGATGGAAGCCTGCTCTACGACAGCTGCATCTCTATCTGTTTTGTGAATAGAGAAGATGAATTTGGGCACTTTTCACAAGCCCTATTTTTTTAAAAATGTTCTTGCAACAGTTTCATTGCCTTTTGGGAACAAGCAGATCTGAATCATTACCAACTTATTATTTTAATAAACAGTTATTTAGATGAAGTTCTGTAATAATTTGCCACTTGCAACTTGGAAAAGAGAGATGGTAATTATTAACAACTGCTTTTCTGTAAACATATTGAAGTGGGTTCCAGGTTATAAAGAGATGATTAAAATTAATTCTCAACAGTATAAAGGATACCAGTTAGGTCATGTAACAATTAACTGAAAGGATCAGGAGAATTATAAAAAATATTTTGTGTCCATCGAATATTGTAAATGGAAAGATTTAAAGGAAATTTTGCATATTTATTATACATAGCTCACAAGTATAGTCACTCCTCTCAAATATTCATTATACTGTATTCAAAAAATGTCTTACTTGTTAGCAACCAAACGCATCACAGTCCAGTCTTTTGGAAACATCTCAGGTCGTATGAGTATTCGAAACACAGTAAAAATTTGCAGCAGGAAATCCTAGGGAAGGAAGACAGGAAACCTCACTATCTTTTTGTTTAAAATAAAGGAAAAACGAACTCCAAAAATATTTTCCTAACCACAATAAAAGCAATTACGGAAAAGAGCAGAACCACAAACATTGTGATACTTGTTTCCAGGAGTACTTTTTTTCCACACTTTTTTATTTCCTTCCCAAGGAAACATCAATAAATTGTTTACTCACTTTTCCTAAAAATAGCGAAAATGATTTAACATGTTATATTTGAGTGACAATGACATACAGAAGGGAGAAATCTCAAAGATATTCCAAGTTTCCCATACATACATTTCCACAGAGGTGCTCCCACGAGCACTTTGCAAGCCAAAGCAACATTTCCTGAGTATTACAGAGATCTTAATGCCTCCGTGATCATGTCCATTTTTAATCACTCATAAAATGTGTAAGCGTATCTCCACTGTATGCAGCAGGAGGTCAGAAACAGAGGGGACACACTTAGGGCTTGGCTATATTAGAAATTTCAAAGTGCTGCCCCGGCAGCGCTTTGAAGTGTGAGTGTAGTCAGAACCGCAGCGCTGGGAGAGAGCTCTCCCAGCGCTGCTTGTAAACCACATCCCTTAAGGGTGTAGCGTGCAGCGCTAGGAGCCATGCTCCCAGCGCTGCAGCCCTGATTACACTCACACTTTACAGCGCTGCATCTTGCAGCGCTCAGGGGGGTGTTTTTTCACACCCCTGAGCGCGAAAGTTGCAGCGCTGTAAAGTGCCAATGTAGCCAAGCCCTTATAGGTCTGGAAATAGGGATGACTAAGCCAGAGACTTTTAACCCCAGCTGTCTTGCTTTAGGCAGGTCAATTATCCTCTCTGCCTCATTCTTTTCATTTGTAAAAATAGCTAATGTTTGTAAACTGCTTTGAGGATACAAAGCACCATTTCTGAGCTGAGTAATCTCAAATAATTTAAATCAGTGAGATGAGTGAAATTAAACAGCCACAGTAGAGAGTCTTTCAAATCTTTATAAATAAAAAATTCCTGGATAAGGCATTACTTCCAATAGCCCATTTTTATTTCGTTTAACATTGTCTGTATTTTTCTAGTAAGCAAAGTGAGCATCACATCATGAAAAATGTGATGCGAAGGGTATTATTAGCTGAACAGAATCAATGCAGCACATGACCTTGAAACAACAGTATTTGATTCTGCCTATCTTAACTGTATTGAATTAGCTCTCTATATAGATTTGATGCAGATACAAGCTGAGGATGTCCAATAGTTCTGAATGCCCAGGAATCCTTCAAACCCAGTATTTACTGAATTGTAGGTGATGGATATTGCCTAATGCTGAGATGGTTCCTGAAAGGGGAGTACAGCACCTAAGGATGACTTTCACGATGCCAGCACCCAACAAGCTGGAAGCAGATTACACTGACCAGAGACTTTTTTCCCCACAGCAGCATGCTGAAAAAATCCCTGTGTTTATGGTATGAAGGGCATTATTTGTCATGGATGCCAGGCTAGCTGCATTGCTGCCCTTTCTTGGGGTCTCTCTGAATGCACCCCTCAAAGAGGTCAGGCCTTGGGCCTTTAGCTCTCTGAATTTATCCACTCTCAGAGCAGGACACTAGTTAGGGTCTCTTGATACTAATCACATCTAATTCAGCAAGTCTAACTGGGGATGGGTCCTGCCAGGGTTTCTTTGGGATTCCGTGATAGCATATGTTTGTAGTGAGAGACAAATGGCTTCTTCAGAACAAAACCCGATTTATTTTGCCCGAAAGACACACAACGCTTAGGGAACTATATTTACAATGACAGAGACCTGCATGCATATTCTCCTCCCTAAGCTTAACCTCGCTGCAGAAAGAGAGAGAGAGAGAGAGAGAGATCAAAGGGGTCTGGCTTATGCCTCGTCTCTGAATTGGGAGAAACAGCCTGCACTGCTTGCAGCCTTTTGCCTCTGTCTGTATCTCAGCCCTTGTCTACACTACAAGTTTAGGTTGAATTTAGCAGCATTAGGTCAATTTAACCCTGCACCCATCCACACGAACGAGCCTGTTTTGTTGACTTAAAGGGCTCTTAAAATCGATTTCTGTACTCCTCCCCGGCAAGGGATTTAGAGCTAAAATCAACCTTGTTGGGTTGAATTTGGGGTAATGAGGACACAATTTGACAGTATTGGCCTCTGGGAGCTATTCCAGAGTGCTCCATTGTGACCGCTCTGGGCAGCGCTCTCAACTCAGATGCACTGGCCAAGTAGACAGGAAAAGCCCTGGGAACTTTTTAATTTCATTTCCTGTTTGGCGAACATGACGAGCTGATCAGCACAGGTGACCATGCAGAGCTCATCAGCACAGGTGACCATGCAGTACCAAAATCGTAAAAGAGCTCCAGCATGGACCAAATGGGAGGTACTGGATCTGACTGCTGTATGGGGAGAAGAATTCATGCAGGCAGAACTCTGTTCCAAAAGACAAAATGCCAATATATAAGGCAAAATTTCCAAGGGCATGATAGACAGAGGCTATAACAGGGGCACAGAACAGTGCCGTGTGAAAATTAAGGAGCTCAGGCAAGACTACCAAAAAACAAAGGAGGCAAATGGTCACTCCAGGTCAGAACCCCATACATGCTGCTTCTATGATGAGCGGCATGCAATTCTATGGGGGACCTCTACCCCTACCCCACCACTGTCCGTGGACACCTGGAAGTGGGGAGCCTCATGCAAAAGGGATGAGGATTTTGTGGATGATGAAGATGAGGAGGAGGTTATTGAGGATAGCGCACAGCAGGCAAGCGGAGAATTCCTTCCCTCTGGCAGCCAGGAACTGTTCATTACCCTGGAGCCAATACCCTCCCAACCCTCCCAAGGCAGGCTCCCGGACCATGAAGCCAGAGAAGGCACCTCTGGTGAGTGTACCTTTGTAAATATAATACAGAGTATAAAAGCAAGCATGTTTAATGATTAATTTGCCCTGAAGACTTGGGATGCATTCACGGCCAGTATAGCTACTGGAAAAGTCTGTTAATGTGTCTCGGAATGGAGTGGAAATCCTCCAGGGATATCTCCATGAAGCTCTCCTGGAGGTACTCTAAAAGCTTTTGCAGAAGGTTTCTGGGGAGTGCAACCTTATTCCATCCTCCATGGTAGGCCACAAGCTAGTAGCAAGTAGTCTGGAATCACTACAGAACAAAGCATTGCAGCGAATGGGCCCTCGCTTTGGTGGATTCAAGCCACATCCGTTCTTTATCTCTTTGTGTTAGCCTCAGGAGAATGATATCATTCATGGTTACCTGGTTGAAAGACGTGAAATTTGTTTAAGGGGACATTCAGAGGTGTCTGTTCCTGCTGGACTGTTTGCCTTTGGCTGAAAAGAAATCATCCTCGCTGTTAGCCATGCGGTAGGGGGAGGCCTGTTTATGCCGAGCTGTTCGCGTTTGGCTGACAGGGATCTTCCCTGATACTAGGCATGCGGTGAGGGGGTGGTGGTGGTGAAGTGATCATCCCAGAGAATTGGGTGGGGTGCTGTACATTCACCCTAAAACCGCAGGCCCTCCTTTTAAATGGCCAACCCAAAGGGCTTTGCTTGGTATGGGAAAGGAGGGTGCTGTTGTTTGAAACCGTTCCCACATGTTATGAATGTTGAAGAAGCCGAAACCCTGTGCCTTACCATGACTGCCTGCAAGCTGAATTCTGTTGCCCAGCTGAGTGTGTGTGATGTTTCACACCAAACTGGCAGGCACTCAATATGAGAGGCAAAATGCAACCTTGTACCAAAAGCACATGTGCTATGTAATGTGAATCACTTGGTTCAGTGAGAAATAGTTTTCCCTTTGTTCTCTAAAATGTATACTACTCTCCTTTACCATCTTCAGAAGCTGCAACTGTTTCAACACTCCCCCTATCATCTCCGTCCCAGAGGCTAGCGCAGATTAGAAGGTGAAAAAAAACACACTCTCAAGGACCTGTTCTCAGAGCTAATGCAGTCCTCCCACACTGAAAGAGCTCAGCAGAATGTGTGGAGGCAAACAATGGCAGAGTCTAGGAAAGCATTAAATGAACGCAATGAGAGGAGGGAGGAGCATGCTGAGAGGAGGCAGGATGCAATGCTGAGGCTAATGGAGGAGCAAACTGACATGCTCAGGCGTCTGGCGGAGCTGCAGGAAAGGCAGCAGGAGTACAGACCGATAACTGCTTGCCCTCCTCCCCAGCTTCCATATCCTCCTCACTCAGATGCCCAAGAACGCACAGGGTGGGGGGGGGGGAGAGGAGGCTATGGGCACCCAGGCACTCCACACCACAGGATTGCCCACGCAGCAGAAGGCTCTCATACAATAAGTTTTGAACTGTAGTGTAGCCTTGTCCTTCCCTTCTCCCCTCATCCACCACCCCACCTGGTGCTTCCCTCCTCACCCACCCCTCCCGAGCTACCTCGTGGGTTTTCCCCCTATTTGTGTTGCATTAATAACGAATGCACGATTTTGAAACAATAATGACTTTATTGCCTCTGAAAGTGGTGATCGAAGTGGGGAGGTTGGTCGGCTTACAGGGAAGTAGAGTCAACCAAGGGGGCAGGTTTTCATCAAGGAAAAACAAACAGAACTGTCACACAGTAGCGTGGCCAGTCATGAAACTGGTTTTTAAAGCCTCTCTGATGCGCAGCACACCTAGCTGTGCTCTTCTAGTCACCCTAGTGTCTGGCTGCTCAAAATTGGCTGCCAGGTGATTTGCCTCAACCTCCCACTCCACCATAAATGTCTCCCCCTTACTCTCACAGATATTGTGGAGGACACAGCAAGCAGCAATAACAATGGGAATATTGGTTTTGCTGAGGTCTAATCTAATCAGTAAACTGCACCAGTGCACTTTTAAACGTCCAAATTCACATTCTACCACCATTCTGCACTTGCTCAGCCTATAGTTGAACTGCTCCTTACTACTGTCCAGAGTGCCTGTGTATGGCTTCATGAACCATGGCATTAAGGGGCAGGCTGAGGCCCCAAGGATAACTACAGACATTTCAACATCCCCAACAGTAATTTTCTGGTCTGGGAAGTAAGTTCCTTCCTGCAGCTGTTCAAACAGATCAAAGTTCCTGAAGATGCGAGCGTCATGCACCTTTCCCGGCCATCCCACGTTGATGTTGGTCAACTGTCCCTTGTGATCCACCAGTGCTTACAGCACCACTGAAAAGTACCCCCTGCGGTTTATGTACTGGCTGCAAAGATAGTCCGATCCCAAGATAGGGATATGAGTTCCATTTATTGTCCCACCACAGTTAGGGAATCCTATTGCAGCAAAGCCATCCACTATGACCTGCACATTTCCCAGTCACTACCCTTGATAGCAGCAGCTCAGTGATTGTGTTGGCTGCTTGGATCACAGAAGCCCCCACAGTAGATTTACCCACTCCAAATTGATTCCCGACTGACTGGTAGCAATCTGGCATTGCAAGCTTCCAGAGGGCTATCGCCATTCACTTCTCAACTGTGAGGGCTGCTCTTGTCTTAGATTCTTGTGCTTCAGGGCAGGGGAAAACAAGTCACTAAGTTCCATGAAAGTGCCCTTACTCATGCAAATATTTCACAGCCACTAGGAATCATCCCAGACCTGCAACATTATGTGGTCCCATCAGTTTATGCTTGTTTCCTGGGCCCAGAATCAGTGTTCCTTGGCAGGAACCTGCCCCATTACCACCACAATGTCCAAAATGCTAGGGCCCATGCTTTGAGAGAAGTCTGTGTCCATGTCCTCATCACTATTGTGATCGAGCTGTCATCGTCTCGTCACCTGCTTTTGCAGGTTCTGCACATGCTGCAGGATAATGCACGAGGTGTTTACAATGCTCACAGCAGCAGCGGTGAGCTGAGTGGGCTCCATGCTTGCCGTGGTATGGCGTCTGCAGGAGAGCAGAGTTGCAGTGGAAGCAGTGGATGACGACAGTGCCTTGAGAATAGATATTTATACAGAGCGACAAGAGCACCTGCGAGGTGGATTCATAGCACCAGGAGAGCAGAGTTGCAGCAGAAGCAGGGGATGATGACGTATGCCACCAGAATAGATATTTATACAGAATGAGAGGACCTGCCAGGTGGATTCCTGGCACCAGGAGAGCAGTGGATGATGACCGTTAGCAATCCTACTGCACTGTCTGCTGACAGCAGCACCTAGGACACAACAGCAGCAGTGTCGGTGAGCTGAGCGGGCTTCATGCTTGCCGTGGCATGGCATCTCACAGAAAAAACGTGTGAAACGATTGTCTGCCATTGCTTTCATGGAGGGAGGAGCGACTGACGACATGTACCCAAAACCACCCGTGACAATGTTTTTGCCCCATCAGGCATTGGGAGCTTAATCCAGAATTCCAATGGGTGGTGGAGACTGTGGGAACTGTGGGATAGCTACCTACAGTACACTGCTCCATAAGTCGATGCTAGCCATGGTAGTGAGGATGCACTCCTACTTAATGTGCTTAGTGGGGACATACGCAATTGACTGTATAAAATTGATATCTAAAAATTGACTTCTATAAAATCAACCTAATTTCGTAATGTAGATGTACCCTCAGTCAGACTGGCAGCCTTCTCACTGATAAATCCTGGCCAGTCTCTCAGATCATCCAAAAAATCCATCCTTTTTCTAGGGGAAAAGGAGCTAGGTCTTTGAGGAGCTAGGTTTCCTGACGCCAGGCTTAGCCTTGGGAAGAATAAAGATGGATTGAGCCACCTAGGTGAATTTTCTCACCAACTGATGGCCCAGCCATTCTTATCTTAATTCCTTTGAAGCTGGGCATGTGAGGTTGATTTATCCCTTTCACTGTTTTACTTTCCCATCAACTTCTGTAACAACCTCTTTACAGCCTTCTTTGATATAGCTCTCTGTATTCAGTTATACAACATGGAAAACAGTCACACGTAATATTCATAAAATATAATATAGATATTTTCCTAGTTTGTCACACCGTTTCTGGTCAAAATTTGTTCAGTGCAGTTTTTCCTCTCTAAATACGATTAAGCTAACAGCAAAAATCCCACCCTAAAAACAAACAAACAAATCAAAAACAAAACAAAAAAGTGACACAAGCCTTGGATTTCAAGGGGTCTTAAAATAACTATACATTTAGATACCTTGATTACTATCTGGGTAAACTACACCAGAACAATTATTTTCTAAATTGTGTAATTTTAAAAGAAAAATAAGAATATTGCAAATCTGTTTCATAAACCCAGTGATAAATTATATTAAAACAAAACATGCATTTGAGGTGCCCGATACAGTAATTAAAGTCGTATGGAAATTTGCAGTTGTGATTTTATACAAATGCAATTATTTTGTAATTTTTATACACACATACACACACACACAAACGTATGTAATTAAGGTTGTAAATTTGCAGCTGTGATTTATATATATGTAAAGCACAATTGCAAATGTCCAAACAACTTTAATTATGGGGCACCTTAAAATATATATATATATATATGAATTATTCTGGCTCTATATAAGTGGGAGAAAGGTGAAGCAAGGGGAGAGGAGTAGGAGGAAAGAAACATTTTCCAAAACTGAGCTTTTTGTAATATTTGCTGATAGGCTATAATGTCTTCAAGAGAGCAAATAATCCATAGATAATTTTTAGTTTATTTTATTTCTTATAAATCATACAGTGTTTGGTTTTTAGTTTTTGTTTAGGTTTTTTTATTTTGGTAACACATTTACCCAAGGATCCATTACAGCTTTGTGAGAAAATGGACATGTACATGTATAAACTTATTAACAGTTCAATTATTGGTGTTTTACTGTCTAGGGCATTAGTTTGCTAGAATCCATCCATATGTCAGCACTACTCCTTCCCAAATACTAAGTGCCAAGCAGTTAAACTCTATAATCACTTTAAAATAAATTCTGTAGCACAATTCTTGTCAGAATTATACCTCCAGGTGGCATAGAATAAAATTGCTCGTTTCTGTTTCATGGTCCCTATATTCCAAAATCCTCATGAGGCATTACTAACAGGTACTACTCGCTGCAAATCAATTTAATAATCTGAAATTCCACATACACTTGCTTTTCCATAAACTATTGTCTCACGCAGCTGTACCAGCCCCAATGAACCATCATAATGATTCAGGAACAGATTTTAACATTTAAAAAGCATTTCAGCTGGCAGTATAACTGCAGTAACGTTTGGTTGGTTGGAGTATAGTTATAATTAATGTCTCATATATCTCAGAATTTAATTGGCAGCATGGGAGTAGTTTCTCCTTTTTCTACGCTCCAGGCAACCAAACACGGTCTCTTAATAATCCTAACTGAAATTTATATAAAACTCTTCCATATTTTACTGCAAGATTCAAGCCACTTCACAAACGTGACATTTTGTGCTATTTCTTCCAGCAGCAATATTCTTTTGTGCCAACAAATGGAATATGTGTACTGTTGTGATTCAATGCAAGGCACAGCCTTTTGAAATAGTGAAGGTTGTTTGTTGATTTCTTCCACAAGTGCCTTTGAGCTTTCGTCCATATAATCGTCTTACATGGAAGAAACCGCCCCAAACTAGTGAAGCACAGAACTCAAAGCCTACAAGCTAAGGGGGGTAAAATTGGCTTTAAACCACTTTTGCACCCTTCCAACCAGGGCCGGTGCAACCATTTAGGCAAACTAGGCAGCCGCCTAGGGCGCCTAGTGGTTGGGGGCGCCTAAAAGCCCCCTCAGGTGAGGAGGTGGAGGTGAGCTGGATGGGGGGCGAGCGGAGAGGGCTGCCCGCAATAATGGGGGGGGGCGCACAGGGGAACAGCTCCCCGCCCCAGCTCACCTCCGCTCTGCCTCCTCTGCCGAGCACACAGCCCAGCTCTAAGTCTCCTCCAATCAGCGCCGCAAGCGTGGGCGGGGAGGAGAATTAGAGCAGCGCCGACGTGCTCAGTGGAGGAGGCAGAGCTGAGGTGAGCTGGGGTGGGCTACTCAGGCAGGGTTAGCTTCCGCAGGAGGGCTCCCCAGGCAGGGTTAGCTGCCGGGGGAGGGGGGAAGTCTCCCCAGGCAGGGTTAGCTGCTGGGGGAGCAGGGGGAGGGGTTAAGCTGGCCCAAGCCAGAGTTAGCTGCCGGGGGGGGGAAGTCTCCCAGGCAGGTTAGCTGCGGGGGGAGTAGGAGGGGAAGTCTCTCCATGCAGGGTTAGCTGTGTGGGAGCGGGGGAAGAGGGGAAGTCTCCCCAGCAGGGGTTAGCTGCTGGGGGGAGGGGTTAGTGTCGCTGGTGGGGGTAGATTGCTGTGGGGGGGCTCTCTCGGCCGAGGTTAGGTTGCAGGTCGATGCTGGTTAGCTGCCTTTGGGGGGGTAGACTGGGGGGTGCAAGGTGGAAGTTTCCCTAGACGCGAATTCTTCACAGGCCCTGCTTCCAACCATCAGTTGCTTGGCTAGCGTTGGCTGTCCCATCGAGTAGGGTACAAGATAGCAACTGTAAAAATTGGCGGGTGGGGGCATATAGGTACCTATTATAGAACGCCACCCAAATCAGGATTGTCCTATAATTGGACATTGGTCATCCTACCTATAGGTCACAATACTACACCTGCATCCGTATCTCTGACATTGCCAGTCCTTCTCTAGTCAAGCCCTCTGTACTTGGGCTTGGATGGTGTCTTGGAAGGAGCAGTCAGAACTGTCTTCACCAGTTGCCTGTCCTGGGAGAACCTCACCAGATTGCAATCGGGACTTTTAGATCCGCTTTTTTACACTCTACCCTCTTATCTATTGTTGAGGGGCCGAGCACAGGATGGATCTCACCCCATAGTCTCGCCAAATTCTTATCCTGTCTCTTCAAATCTCTCCTGCAGACCACTCTGTCCCTTTGTCTATGGTAAACTATAAATCGATAAAAAGCAACAAGAGTTCCTGAGCACCTTATAGACTCACAGATGTATTGGAGCATAACTTTCATGGGTGCAATACAGTTGTCTGACGAAGTGGATATCACCACGAAGCTTATGCTCATACATCTGTTAGTCTATTAAGGTGCCACAGGGCTCTTTGTTGCTTTTTACAGATCCAGACTAACACGGCTACCCTCTGATCGATGAATTGACAAAGTTAGGTAGATGGCCAGCAGGGACTTCTGATCTGTGCAAATAGCTGGCTTTGTAGTGTAACCCTTCTGCCATCTGAGGTGCAGCAACAAGGGCCGGTTCAGTATCAGGGGTTCCGTTTCAATAACACAAGCATAACCGGCTCGAAGCCCCACCCAGTGACCTGGGACACTTACATACACCCTCCTGGGCGCCTCTAGGAGGCAATACTCCCCACTCACAACACGGAGTTGAGTGTAGTAAATTTTTTAATAAAGGAAGGAAACAATACGGCATTCCATTGAAGAAACACACAAACAGAGTTATAACACCAAACCATAACCACCCCAAGTACATTTGCATGTCCTTTTCCCTTAGGGTCTTAAGTCCAATCATCCAAAGTCCAACAACCCAAAGTCTCTGGTCAATGCCACCCCAGATTCAATGAGTCTATCTGTAGAGTCCCTCCCCCACCTGGGTGAAAGGGGCACCTTACGTGGTCCAGGGCCAACTGCCCCAGCTCTCCGTGGGTTCTGCTTCTGCCTTCTCACGAACTGCTCCGTCTTACCAGCCGCTCCACTCGCTCCTCCGGCCGTCCTCATGAACTGCCCGCTTCACCAGCTGCCTTGTAAGCTGCTCCAGTTGTCCCTGCAAACTGCTCGGCTCCGCTCGCTCTGTGGTGCTCCACCTGTTCCACAGCTACTCCGCTCTGTCAGCCGCTCCGCTCCACCAGCTGTCCCTGGTCCGCTCAGCCATCCCCACAAACTGCTCCACTCGCCAGCTGCTCTGTTCCACAGTATTAGCTTCAGGCTCCTCCACTAGTTAGCACAGCACTCAGTGCTCCCAGTTCAGTAATTCAGCTCTTTTGTGATTTCAGATCTTAGTATTCAGCACATAGTGGGGAGCCCCAGTGCTAGTGCACCATTAGCCCAAGTGGAGTTCAGTTCAGTAACCTGTATCTAGAGTCTCTTAGGAATAAAAAAAATCAACTCTGACATTCCACAGTGGAGAGAGGCGAGGGTGCAAACTGGTGCTTCTGGCTCCACAAGGAGCCTGCACCACCAGGCACAATACCTGTCCCAGCTTTCTCCATTCACTGGGATTGGAACCCATGTCCCTTGTCTAGCAAGTACCACCCACTGAGGTTGAGTCATTTCTGTCACAAAGCAGTCCCACAGCTCGGCAGTCTGGGATGGGGTAGGCGTGCCTATGCAAATATTTGAGATTCCACATTCCGGACATTCTTTCCACACTTCCTATAATTCACCACCCAGATGTCAGGGTACAGCTCATCCTGACTCTGCTTACATCATTGCTCATCTTGCTGTTTCCTATTCCTCCTTCTCCTTCTCTTTCCCACTCGTTTTTAGTTTTTGTAATTCCCACTGTTCCATTTCATGTTAAATTAGATTTGAGCTATTTGGGGCAGGGACTGTCCTTCCACAATAGTGCTCTGAACTTGATTGCTGCCCCTATGCATTATTATAAAATATATACATTAAAAGTTATATAAAATTAGTTTGTACTTACTGGTGTCCCTCCTCCCTGACCCCCAAAAAGAGAAAGAAAGCAGTAGCTCTGCTACTATAAAATTATACTGAAAGGTAAACAAAAAGACATACATAATCTTAATTATATATACTTGAAAGTGACGCTGCCAAATGAAATTGCATCAGTTTCAAAAACTGAGTAAAATGGAGTTTCAGGTGCTATATTTCTGTCCCTGAATTCTTGTCATTTTCTTGTCATTTTACAGCCTCATTTCCATTCAAAATATATTTTTTTCTTTTCCCTACTGCAAGGTGAAAGAACCACATAAACAACTTGGAGCACTGACTAAAATGAAACAGTAACTATAGTCAAAGCACTGTGAAGTATACAAACTAAACCAAAGAAAGGTGGGAAATATTTTTCTATATACACATCTCTTTCATTTACAACAATCTGAGGTATTACTTGTAGCTGTATTAGATAAAAATGATTAAATACAAATATTACTTTTAAATTGATGGTTTCCTTTAAATTATCTTCAGTGTTATGTAGTAATTAATGAACTGTGCAGAGTCTTTAGTAGCGTTAGGTGAATACTGTAAACAAAATTACCATTAAAAATGAAATTCCAAATTCCACTTTGATAGTACCTGTAACACTTTTAGTTCCCTTTTCACAAGTGTCCACATATGTGAATTTTTGTTTGCACAAGCATTTTTGAAAAGAGAAAATGTCAAATGTTGTGCAAACATGTTCATGCAAATAATCATACTGCAAGTGTTCATATGGTCACCTTGGAAATCAGCAGTTTAGGTGACCAATCATTCAGCACAAATAGCAAATTACAAAGACAGAATACTCAACGCAATATTCACAGTGAGAGCAATATAAAAAGTCTGGAATATGTTTACATAAGCCATTTATAAACTCCCAATCCCTCTAGGTTTTCAAATTACCTTAGAAGAGCACTCTGCTCAAATACCTGGCCAAGGTGCCGATGAACTGGTACCATAATGCAATCATCTGATGTTTACTATCATTGATGTCTTGGCCAAGCCACCCACTCCCCACAAAATACATCAGAGTATCTGTATAAGTCTCCAGCTGTTATGACAGAACTGCACTTGACGTAACCCGCATCCATCTTGTGCACTTACCCACCATAAACTGGAAGTGAGGACATCACGTAGCAAGAAAGAATTTGGCTTTGCTTAGGCAGACAAAGACATCTGCACAGCTGCAGTGTTATTAAGAAGGATAGCTGACCTTGTTCTGGGTGCCTGTTTGCAAATTTCTTGCAAGCTGTTTTGCTGATAAGTAAAAATGATGAGTTCTTTGCTGCTGTTAGGGAAATTATTAGCTTATTACAAGTTATTTTGAGTTATGGGCTTTGTCTGGAGAAACCTACAAAGAGTTTTGTTAGTGTGTGCACTTTGGAGAAGCCTCAGAGAAACTTAGATTTCTATGAGCCAGATGACACTGACATTTATCTCCCTAGCTGCGAGGAGGAAGGCTGGCCACTGGAAACTTGCTGCCACTCAACACCACCTCTGATTTTGGGTAACTATATTCTGAGGTGCTCTAGACTATTGCTATTTTAGATGTGTGCTTTGTACTCAATAAAAACAAGGATTTGGGGGTGGAAGTACTCTTGCGTGCACCAATCATATTTATCAGATAGATGTGCTGTGTTCCTCCCTGATTTATTTCTGGACACCGCCTGGAAAATAGAGAATAGTTCATCAATCATCATCACTCCCATAACCACATTGGTCACTGGGGCGCCATCACTGATGAGCAATCAACCGATTATCTCCATCCCGATGATTGTATGTTAGTGCATGAATCTCTGCAAAGTCCATTCCTGTCCACTCTTTTATATTGTCAATCCATCTCTTCTTCTCTTCCCCTGTACTATCTTGGAGGATGATCTTAGATAGGCCAGATGATCTTGTTACATGGCTGTACCACTTCAGTTTGCACTTCTTCATGGTCATCAGGAGGTCTTCATATGATCCAGCGCATTGGGTGATGATGTGGACCTCTTCATTAGTGATGTGGTCGAAGTTGGAGATGTTCAGGATTTTACAAAAGATCTGATCTCTACTACCTATACACCTCTACCCCAATATAACACTGTTCTCAGGAGCCAAAAAATCTTACCGTGTTACAGGTGAAACCGCGTTATATTGAACTTGCTTTGATCCACGGGAGCATGTGGCCCCGACTCCCCGGAGCACTGTTTTACTGCGCTATATCCAAATTTGTGTTATATCGGGTCACATTATATTGGTATAGAGGTGTATTTTCTGTTCAAGTTCTGCTTTAAGGGTCCATATCTCACATGCATACAGAAAAATGGAGATGACCAATGTGTGTGGCAGTTTTAGTTTGGATTCCAGGGAGATGTTCTTATTCCTCCAAATTAGTTTTAGCTTTGCCGCTGCTGCTTGTGAAGTTTTCGCCCGAATTTCTGCCTTGTATCCTTAATCAGTTATGACTGCCCACAAATATTTGAACTGTTTCACTGTCTCCAGCTCTTGTCCACTGATACAGACATGTGAGCTGAACCCATCACATTTGTTTTCATCAGCTTGGTTTTCTCTGCACTCATTTCCATGTCATATTTTGCGGGGGTTTCATCCGATCATTTCATAAGGTTGGCAAGTTCATCTTCGCTGCCTGCCAGACCATCAATGTCATCAGCAAACCGAAGACTTGAGATTGTTCGCTCGTCAATGATGACTGTGCATATGTGATCTTCTAGGGCATCAGTCATTATGTGCTCCAAGTAGATGCTGAACAGTATGGGCAAAAGAAGGCAGCCTTACTGGACTCCAACAGTGGTACAAAATCACTCTCCTATTGTGCCACTGACAAGAACTGCACTGCTGGCCTTCGCATACAGTTGTTGAATGGTAAGAATTAGCTTACGACCAAAATTGTACTTCTTCATGGTTGCCCAGAGAGCTTCATGCCATACTCTGTCAAACGCCTTCTTGAAGTCAACAAAGATGTGGTAAATGTCCTGCTGGTGTTGTAAGTACTTCTCATGTAGAACACAAAGGTTGAAAATCTGTTCTGTGGTACTACTTCTAGCACAAAAGCCAGTCTTGTTCTTCAGCAATGATATTGTTTTCTCGTGGCTTCAATGTGTTCAATATGACTTTCAACATCACTTTGCTGGGATGGCAAATTAAGCTTATGGTCTGGTAATTTTGACACAATTGCAGGTTGCCTCTCTTTGGCTGAGTGATGACTAGTGAGTAGAAAATAGTTACCATAGCTTTGAGTTCAGATAACCCTGGCTAACACAGAAACATCGGAAAGAAATGTAACCAGGTGACAGGTGCTTTTACTTTTAAAACTTGATTTCATGTTGATGGTGTCTTTTTTAAAAAAACACTACAAACAGTATATCATGAAAATTCAATGCTCAAAATAAAACAAACATAAGAATACAGAGGTAAGTGGCAGGATGTAGTTTAGATGGGTGTTGGACTAAAGCATACCTAAGTCAAACAAAATGATTAACATATCAAATGAGAGAGAGAAAGAGAGAAGATTAACACAAAACACTGATTCTTATCTTTGCTTTTTCCTTTGAGTTATAAACTTCTTGTGTTGCATCTGCCATATTCAAGTGAAATTATAAAAAAACTTGTGGGGTTATTTCAAACTGAGAAGTGCAGGTATGCCGCTCATGTGTACTGAACATATTCTCAGTGAAATCAGTATCAAAGCTCACATTGATTTTGATGGGAGTAGGATTCATCTCTTGGGGAATAAAAGATGCTGGAGATTAGGCAAACACTGAAAGTGTGCAGGGATGCCACATACTCTGCCCATAAATTCTGTCTTCAGTTGATGGTATTCTTTTGACGACTTGATGCAAAAGGTCGCAAAATGTATCCTTTTCCTTAGGGCTTGATTTGAGTATTGGTGCATAAGCATTAATGATGTTCACAGAGCAAAGGGTCATTTGAAGTTTAAGTGAGATGATAATGCTCTGACTTCCCAATGGGTGTTTTTAGGAGCTTTAACCACTTGTTTCTCACAGCAAAATTGACACCGTACAGACTATTTTCTTCGCTGCTTTTACCTTGCCAAAAGAAGGTATAATTGGCCTCTTGGACAGAACTAGCACCTGCAAGTCTTGTTTCCTGGAGTGCTGTAATGTCAACGTTGAGTTTGTATAGCTCACAGTATATCAAAGCTGACATCCACATGTTGCTGGTGTATTGTAGGTTGTCATTGTCTGTCAATCCCAGACACATGGTCCTGACATTCCAGCTTTCACGCTAGAAAGTTCTTGGTTTTTTATTTTTGCCAGGTGCAAGATTTCTGTCTCCCTTTCAACTTTTGGTCTAGCCGCACGCACTCTATGAGGCAGACAGACAGACGGTGGTGGGTCACCACCTAACTCTCTGGGAGCTGCCCAGCTTTGTGGTGGGTGGGGCTGACCAATGGAATGTAGTGATTCTTCCCACCGTTGAAGGTGACCTGTGATGCTCTCCTTTATGCCAAACAAGTGAGAGCTTATAACCCATAACTGCCACCTTCCATGTTGTAACCAGGGAAGGATGGAGTATCCTCTCCATGTGATGTGGCTGCAATAGCTTGGGTGGTTGATACGGAGGTGCTGCTTCGCCCATGCATCAGCATCCCCTTCTCGACTTCACTGGTTTGGACTAAAGGACGGACTGGAGCTGATACATTTGGAACCAGCTATGCTGCAGGAGTTGCCAGTGCAGACGAGATCTTCCCTCTGCCCTCCTTTCGGGTTTCCACTCCTAGATTGGTTATCAGCCACAGTTGAGGGGCCAAATCTATCCTGTATGGATGTCATTGGCAAAAAACATGAGTGAATTTGCTCATATGCCTTTTGTACGTTGTCTTTGTGGACCTAGCATTCAACACAGTCAGCAGAGCAGGTCTATTTGCAATACCAGAAAAGATAGGATGCCAATCAACCCTGTTAAGCCTGATACATTCATTCCACAACAACATGAGAGCAACTTTTCTGTTTGACGGGTCCACTTTGAGATGAAAATTGGAGTGAAGCAAGGATATATTCTTGCCCCTACACTCTTTGTAATCTTCTTCTCAGTACTCTTGAACTGTGTGATTAAGGACACGAAAGATGGAATGTATCTCCACACAAGACTGGATGGGAAACTCTTCAACCTGTCATGACGTAAGTCCAAGACCAAAGTTAAAAAGGTGCTAATCAGGTAACTTCTATTCACTCATGATGGTGCCCTCATAGCCCATGATGAAGATCTACTACAAGAAATTCAAGGACTGCCTTTCAGGTGCTTGTCTGGCATTTGCTCTCACGATCAGCATTAAGAAAAAAGTTGTATTAGGACAGGAGATTCCACAAGATCCTTCAATCACCTTAAATGCAAACCAGCTAGAAGTAGTCCAAAAGTTCAGCTATTTAGTTCTACAGTGACCACCATCCATCTCACTGGATGAAGAACTAACTGTTTGTATTGGAAAGGCTGCTACAACCTTTAGCAGACAACTAAACGAGCATGGAACAACTCAAAGCTTACCATCAAGACCAAAATGGTAGTGTACCAAGCTTGTATTCTCTCAGCACTCACATGTATGGTGGGGAAACATGGACAACTTATGTTCATCAGGAGAAAAGATTAAACAGTTTCCCCCTATGTTGTTTATGCCACATACTCAACACCAAGTGGCAAGATAAAGTAACCAATGTAGAGGTTCTTGAAAGGGCAAATTTACCAAGTGTGACATAAGGAACATGCTAATTTCTCTGTCCATATAAGTGAAGCCAGCCATAGTACTGGAAGATGTTAGGATAATAATAAGATGTTGTGGAGGGAAATGGCACTTTAAAGCTTTTAGTGGACAGTGTCAGGGATCCACAGAGTTTCATGACCTGCGGGTAAAGATATGTTCTTTCTGAATCTGGTACTAGTGTGAATGTGTTTTCTTTAAGCTGCCAGCCTACCACTGCATTGTGTCATATCAATTAAACTGTGGCTGATAGGAAAAATCCAAGAGAATTTTGTCTCCCTGGATGTAAGTTTTTCATATTTGTTACTTGGATTGTGATTAGTTTATTCTCTGTGATGGGATTAGAGAATAAGGAAAAGGCTATAACACAATTCTATAGTTTTCCTTTCTCTATTCTTTCCAGCTTTAAGTACAGAAAAAACAAAATCCAACCCACATCCACAAGAATTCCCCTGAGTAAACATGAATGAAAAAAGCTTATGTAGCTATTAGTTGTCATCAGTGTGTCTGAGAAACAGATTATATTTAAACATCAAAACACCCCTTAACTGAGACAGGGGAGTTCCTGAACAGAGGCAGAAAAAGAAGAGGAGAGAATATTTAAAGGCATAAAACTGAAGCTCTGTTACTTACTCTCAGCTCATCCTTTGTGTTGAATCTATCAAGAAGTTGCTGGTAATGTCCGTCTGTCATTTGTCGTAATAGTGACAAGAGACAGGAAACAAATTCCCCCTAATGCAAACCAAGAGAGGAAATGTTATACTTCAAGCCCAAAATATAGAAAACATCAAAACAATCATATTATGAAACTCTTAAAAATAAATTACTAATCTAAAGAAAATGAGCACTATGAAGTGTGAAAATTTTTTCAAAGACATTCCTGGATATTTTGTGTAGTATTTTCTTATTAATAAACATAGGGCTATAATCCTTTAAAATGTCATACATTTTACCTATGGATTTTCTTCCCATTTACATTCTTTTGTTTTCCAAATGCAATTTCCTCTATATGAATCAGTTCAAAAGAAACTAAAACAATACAAGCGTGACATGAAAAAGTAATCAGTATAAGCTGATATTATGTTTACATAATCATGAATTGTTTCCCTTGCATCCATATTTATGCAGATAGTTTACACTGCAAAAATTCCAGCTCTTCCTGTCAATTTGCTGTTGAAAGAAAATATAAATAAAAATATATTCCAACAATTCTGGGAAGAACGCTTGTTTACCTGCGGGGAGGAAAATGAGGAGGGAGATCATAGGAAGGAGAAAAGGACAGACAAAAACATTTTAGAGTATTTTTACACACTGCTTCGGTAGTTTGCCATCCTATATTTTGGGTAGATTTTCCTCTCTCATTTAAAAATTGAATTTTTGAAATACTAATGCTATATCTTCACTGCAAAAAGTGTGTTTTTACAATGAAATCACTAACTAACATTGAGAGTGCGAAGGCACTATAGTTTGTGCCTAGATGTTGCTAGTTGAGATAAATCCTACTGGGGGTGGAGTGAGAAGGGTATTTGTTTTATCTTGACTAGTGACACCAAGATAAAAAATACCTGTGCCTTGACTCTACTAGGATTTTACAGAGAGATGGCTCTCTCAAGATAAACATTTTTTTTTTTGCAGTGAAGATGTAACTTTAGATTATTATACTAATAATAATAGCCTGGGATAATATATTTCTCAACTCCAGGCATAATCACCCAGGCTACCACTAGTACCTTGTAAACCGGAAGCAACTTTAAATGATCATAATATATCAAGAAATTTATTCCTGACCCTTGCTGATGATCTTGCCTGGTCATGAAGCTTTTATAATATTTAAAAATATTTTATATTTCATTATATCTGCAGAGATTCAAGCTGAATTAATGTGTCTCTGAATACAGTGTAGAAAAGAAAAAAATGGTGGTTCGATTAGATTAGCTGTTTAAAAAAACAGCTATAAGTTTCTGAGACTGCTGTTCTCCTTCAGTGACAAGTCAAGACCCCTGTGCGTCATCAGGCTACTCAGCTTAAATAAACAGTGGAGTAAGTAAAAACGGTCTAATCTTACCTTAATCACAGCTAGATCAAGGCATTTGAACATGAACCTCAAACTCGTATTCTTTAAATAAAATGAATATGCATGTGTCTTTCTTTTTGTTTCTATATTTAGACCCTTCTAACCACTTACACTGCATATCTTCTGTGACCCCATGTTAACTTTATATTACAGATAACACACTGAAGTTAAAATAATATAGTACAACATCTATATTACATTATATAGTACTACATTGTTACTATATGGTACACAACTTGATTTTCAAATGACAGAGAAACTGTAGCCAAGATTTTTTAAATGGGTTCCTAAAGCTGAGTGCCTAGTTCAGATTTAGATACCTAAAAAAGTGGCCTAATTTTCAAAAGTGATGACCGCTCAGTAGCTCCCACTGAAATTAACTTTGGAACCTATTTTGTAAAATCTTGGCCTAGCTTCCTGCCAATGCCATATTCACAGAGCCAGGGAGTCTAAGCAACATCATTAATTTCTTTGTTTGTAAGATTGAAAGCATAGTCTGCATGTCTCATCCTCTCATATTATAAAACATAGGGGTAGAGTCTACCACCCTAAGGGCATGTCCACACTTATCTCCGGAGCGATCAATCCAGCGGGGGTCGATTTATCGCGTCTAGTGAAGATGCGATAAATCGACCGCCGAGAGTTCTCCTGTTGACTCAGGTACTCTGCCGGAGCGAGAAGCATAAGTGGAGTCGACGAGGTACAGTCAGCTTTTGACCTACCACAGTGAAGACACACCAGTAAGTAGATCCAAGTATGTCGACTTCAGCTACATTATTCCAGTGTAGACCAGGCCTTAGTCACTTACTTCCACAAGTAGCTTCAAGTTATTTTCCATTTTCTCCCATAAAGAACAAAATTATTTAACACATATAGCATTGACTGTGTTGCAGTAGCTCTCCGCTCTAGCTCATTATGCTTGACACGGACTGTAATTCTAAGATTTCACATTCCTTTCATTTAAATTTAGAAGTATTTTGTAAATGGGAAAGCATCATTGTAATTGGTTTCCTTTCAGCAATCTAATTGTGTGCAGAAACATTTCTTATAAGGCAACCTAAATGGCTAACTGATTGACATCACTGCATTACTCCAGTTCTTGCTGGTGTAACTGAGATCACTGGACCTGGAAAATATAAAGTTTTCTTTCAGGCACACAGCTTCATCCATCACACAGAATGCACTAAATAATCCACAGCACAATACAGGGCAAGATTGAGATCGAATATACTTTTATGCAGAAACACAATGCAGTCTGGGCCTATGGCAACACACTGAGACATAGTCTTGAGACTACTTGCAGACTGAGGCAGTACCCAATGAGAGGAAGTGTGACAGAATTTAACCCATTGTGCTGCCATAAAACCTATATCCCACCTCACAAAGAGCATTTAACAATAAAGGATTGACTCATGGCAACATGCTGGGCCAGATTCCACCATTTGTACTCATGTTGGGTGGTGCCTTACTCCACAAACAGTTCCAAGAATCTGGCTCAGTGTGCTGCCATAAGCCTATACTGCATGATGTTCTCACATTAATGTATATAATCGCCTTATGCTGTGCTGTGAGTCACTTCCTCATTAAGTGTTCTGTGAGGCACATGTAGTAATGATGACAAGCGTTAGTGATGCGTATAGAACTAATGAAAACTTTACATCTTGCAAGGACCGTCAGAGTCTAATTTTTGATAGAGTGATAAATTAGCCCTTTATGCTACTTTATAAAAAAAAATGTATCCACAAACAATTGGATATTTTAATGGAAACCAATTACAATGGAATTTTGCCACACTTCCAATCCAGTTCTACCACCTTTATTTAGTTAAAGCAGAACTTCCCTATGCAAGAAGTTTGAACTTCAGAGAAGATTTTTGTAGTTTAAAATTAAAGAAATGTGAAATCTTACAAGTACAATCCCCAATATTTAGATTTTTGGGAGGTAAAAATGGGAATGTTTTGCCACACTATTTCATCTTCATGAGTGCTGTGTACTAGTACTTCCAGGAAGCTGTTAACTCTCAACAAAAGCAGCATAATAAAATTGCCACTGACCTAACAAAATGTCAAATGGAAGAATTTCACCCCCTTAATTTTTTGGCTACTACAATGAATAATATATACATATACATATACATATACATATATATATATAACCGTCCAGCACTAATGATTCCATTGAAAGTCAGAAAAGCAAGTAAAATCTACTTCACTTCCCTCATTCCTTTTGGCCCCACAATGCAATCTTTTCAAACCAGCAGGTAACCTGATTAACAATGAGCATTAAACATAGTGGGATGAGTTAAGAGCCCAGTGACAGTCTTAAATTGGTATGGGTCTGTTTTATAATCAAAACCTTACAGTCACATCTTGAAACTGCAGGTGCATCGCAGACCCTGATGGCTGAGGTCTGCTTGTGATCTCTAATATGGTTCTCAGCAGTATATCTAGCAGGCTGTTCACAATCACATCTATTTCTTCCAAGATGGATTTTTCCTAGGATAAAGAAAATTATTTTTTCAGATTGCTATTATTGAAAAAGGAACAGACTCATGCAGAATTTTCCCTAGGACAGTGTTAACACCTGGATTAGTTTAGCTGAGGTGAGAATTAGTTTTCATCATGGCTGCTGAACTTTATAAACCTCAGTAATATTTTCTACCCAAGATAAGAGTCATTCCATTTACTTGAATCCTCTGTTCTCAAATGAATTACGTTACTGATATATAGAAGACAGTTATAAAAACATGAGTCTGAGTACTCATCATACAAGATAATCCTTTTTCCAAGGTACAGTATAAAGGAAAGTAGTATGATTTATGAAGCCTATTTGGCTAAGATTTTTAAAGTCAACACTCATACATTTTAGCCATAGAAACTGACAGAGGAGATTTAAAGTCTAAAGCATAGAGAATTCTGTTTTGAATTCTGTGATCAGCAAAGAAACTACCACCAAAAACCAACAGATGGGTACTAAGTATAGCAATTTTTTAAGGCCAAATACCCGGTAACGATCAGCTACTTTGCAGCACTCCAATGACAGAAAGCAAACATATATCTGGCCAGTTACACAAGTTTATAGCTGATTTGCATCATCAGAATAATGCAAAGGAGCCACAGTATAGACCATTGACCATAGCCATAAATGTTAACGAACAAGGACGAACAAAGTTAGTGCAGTGTTAAAGTTGCACAGTTATTACAAAAACCAGGAAACATATTTTAAATTTTGCTATCTTACACATATGTAGCAATCTCCCCATTTTAGCTTTCAAATTAAATTGTACCTATTTATTTATTTTTATTTTATATAATCATTGATTACATTTTCACCCATTTGCCAAATGGTAGCAGATTTTGGGTCTTGCAGGTCAATTTTCTATTGGAGAAGAAATCAGCAACACAGAATCTGGGTATTTTCTTAAGACTAACTTCTTTTAGTTACACTTTATACATCAGTCCTTGAACAGAGGTGATCACATATGACACATAAGCAATCCTATCTTCCAGTAATCTCTGCCCAAACAATCTGGTCCAAGAATTCCACCTCTCATTCGAGAGGTCAAGGAAGCGAATAAACTCTCCTGCTGTAAGGCAACAGCTCTCCCAAGAGAACCTGCATTACAAAATAAACCCTGCATTTCTTCAAAGACTGTATGCTGCTCGCATACTAAGAATAAGAACTTGTAGGACCATGTGGAAACAGCACCATCTGGTGATTCCTGTCAAAACAATATATTAATGTTTATGGCCCCAGTCCTTGAAGGTAATTCATGAGTGTGCATACTTGCACCTGCATGAAGCCCTTTAAGGGATACGGGCCTGTCTTAAAATATGTACCATATTCCTAGGATTTGCAATTTAGTTAATATTTCTGTAAAACCCTGAACTTTTTCACTTCCTGAGTTTATTTAATTTTTACTCAACATTCTTAACGTCATATTAATTTAAATTTCAGTTAGTTGGGAGGTTGATTTCTTTTACTGATTTTTACAAAAAGCAACTTATTGTGATAGTAAATATTAACATTTGAATGGTCCCAGTTATTCTTTGTGCACCTGTGCTACAACTGCCAGTTGCATTCCCTCAGGCAAGGACACAAATACAAGTTCTGAGAAATCATGTGGTGGCTTCCCTCAAAACACTAACATATCCTCTCTATCTTGTCTTGATTAGTCACAGACAGCTAGCCCGTATCCAAGCCCTTAGTATAAACATTGGGTTATTAGTTTCACTTCTCTGGCCTGGTCAAACATGGAGACATAGCATAATGAATGCAATGTGGTCTATTGTCTCACTACTCACCCTCTCAGTGCTACACGTTGAGCAAAAGGGGTGACAATACAGACTCTCTGCAAGTAAGAACCCCGAGGCAGAGAAACAATTGCCTACAACTATCCCTGAGCAATATCTTTAGTGGCCAAAATATGGAGCTATTTAATAGCAATTCATCCATCCATACTAGGATCCACAAGCAAGTCAACAAAATCTCATGCTCAATGGTACCAAAAGCTGCTTATACATCTAATAGAGTCTGCAGACACTACATCTATCCATTGCTATGGTAAGAACACCAGTTAAGGCAGCTGCCTCAAGTTTTCTGTTATCTTTCCTCAAAATGGGAGATTGGATACTCATTTATTACTAGAGTTAAAATCTGGCTTCTTGAACATTGATCTCCCCACGAGTTCTAGTGCCTCACCCTCTATAGGGAAATGCTGACAACCTCAGTTAACTGTGGACCAGTACTTCACCATTGCTCTCTTTTTTTCTCACCACCCTAGAGAGACAAAATTGTAGCACAAAGCTGCACACCTGCACCTCTCTGAGCTCAATGAGTTGTAACTGAAGCTTTTTTCCGCCCTCAACACACTGTTCTGTTTCCATGGCAGTAGACTGCTCTGTCCCTAGCTGAGCAATTTTGTCTGCAAAATAATGTGACATTTCTTCACAGCAAGGAACACTTGACTCTAACCAAATAGAGACAGCCAACATTCAGCAAACAGTCGAATTAACTCTTTTGCGTGGGACTTTGCAGATGCTATGATGGAAGTGAAAAAATTTGTCTTTGCCTCCCTCACAGCCAGAGCATATGTTCTTTAAACGACTGAAAAAAATCCTCTGTGTCGCTATTGTTTGGACTCAGCAGGAGTCTGGGGCCCTAGCCATTTCCGCTCTCTCTTCACCTGTAAATCCAGGTGACTTATGAAGACAGAGCCAGCACACAGTTTGCTTAGGGTCTGCTGTATCAATACGGGAGGACAAATGATTATTATGAACTCCTACCAAATTATTGTCAGAGGGCAATGGAAGAATAACCTCATCCTTCAAAGCTGCCTGGAAATGGTTTCTGAAAGCAGACCATCAAAACATTTTCATCGCCCTGTCAAGGCGAACATGTTCCAACTTCAGACCAAAAGAGACAGTGGTCAGTCTGTGGCTGAGGGGTAATCTCTCTCCAATCTACACTCGTGACCCCAACACCAGAATGTTTAGAGTAAGTCCAATGTTTATCTTGGCAGCTGTGAAACTGTGAACTGATCCCGAAAACTCAACACCGATAACACAGTGATTGAAATGTCTAGGTACTATCAAGTCTCAGTGGCTTAAGTGAGGAACATGATCAGCTCAGCCTCTGACTTAGAGAGAGACAACCTACATAACACCACCAACCATGTATTATGTCCATCTTTGGACTCTGGCCAGGAGGACACATTCAATGTGACATAGCTTCAGAATGCAAGATCTCTTGTATTTGGAGGTGAGATGAAAAAAACATAGCTACCCACCAGCCTAGATCATGTATCACCTCATGCTGAACTATATACCTTTCCAGGGCAGCTGCAACAAAAATGTGTCAAAATAACAGCCCCATATCAAGTCATAGACGGTATTATCCAACAGCATGAAATGAAGATCCAGATCCAATGTCCTGCATTCCTGACAACTGTTATAATGTGAGACCACAGGAACTGAGACTAACCATGCTGGTCATGGTTCACACTTACTACACTGAGTAGTGTATGATGCTATTTTCTTCTTGCCTTGTCTCTGTCTCTACCACAGGGATTGAGGGGACCTAACCCTCACAATCAGGATACTTCTCCATATCCCCAATATGCAGCACTGTCATTCAACCTTCATGGCCAACCTAAGATGCCCCAATCACAGCTAGATGCCCCAATAAGAACACTGAGACCCATCTGCAAAGTCCATCCTAACCAACAGCCCCACAAACAGTCTCCAAATACATCAGATCAGCCCTCTCCAACAGTGCATAGATTAGCTCAGAGCACATCCTCTTCACTTATCCTACATGAATAAATGGTCTATTAATTCCAACACACTTCCAAACCACTGTGGGTCAACCTTCACATTGACAGCACAATGATCCTGGCAGGACAGCTCTACTAGAGGGGTCTATCCAAAGGGCTGAGAGTCCATCACAACTGCTGACTCAACAGTCCCAGAAGAGCAACCCAACACAAATGATCAATCCTGTTAAACTCTTCCACAAATTTCTTTCTTGCCTACCCCACTCAATCCCTGGGCTTTTAAACAGTCCTCTTATCCTCCATCTATGAACTCGTTAAGAACATCATCTTTCTCTCAGTCAGTACATCCCTTTCATATCTACTCTCCATGAACGGGTCACCCAACTCAATCCCTTCATCCAATACACACACAAAAACTATCATCAGAATGTCAGCTTCCAACAAACCCACCAAAACAAGGTCAATAACAAGGGCCAGATCAGGCTACATGTGGAGAAGCAGCCCTGGGTCCCTCGATTCCTCCTTGGCTGTAGTAAGCATCCCTCTTAAAAGATCTCCCTAGTTTGCTCTTCTCAATGGAAAAAGGGCAGGGCAGGCTGCAAATGAAGAAGCATTTCCTCAAGTCCAAGTGGGCTGAAACGGGAAGGTGGCCTCTTTTAAAGCTCCTACAACCTTAAAACATGGGCCTGGCAAGAAGATGCTATTTATAACAGAATTTATAACTTAAATCAGACAATCTTTCTCTGTTTCTCTTTGAAAACTGATCTGAATTACTATGTTAGAACACTGGAACAGTGTCAAAGCTCAGCAGAACACAGAGTCCTAGATTAAAAATACTCTTCCAACAGTCCAAAAAATTGATGAAAAATCAAACTGACACATTCATGAAGGTTCCATTCGTAGAGAATGCTCTAAATGTCACTTTTTGTTCAAGGGACAGTTTATTTTATTATGAGGAGCCAAATAATGAAGTTAAAAAAAAAAAACTACTGTTCATAACTTGAATTTACTTACTGAGCTATTTTTCTTTATGAAACAAAATATGTTGCTAAGGATACGTGCACACATTGTAAGATCCTTCTGCTCTTGTAAATGCATGTGGAGGTGATGTAAAACTACTGGAAGAAGAATATATCTGGAATCTGCAAGGAGAGAGAAAGGGTATGAGTGGACTCCTTTCATGACACTTTTTCATTTTATATATATTTTAATAAAATATAATCATATATAAACTGTAAATGTGTCTTATATCCATACAAACATTCCTGAACATCAGATGCTTTCAGAAGCTTCATACCATATCATAACAAATACAAAAATTTCACGTACTACCTTTTGCTGAGTAAGAAGAAATCGCCTCCAGATGTACACATTACTGTGTGTGAAATAAAACTACATATTTATACAACTTTCATGCAGAAAACGTTAGCATAATAATGTAGGTATAGGAAATGACATGGAAACTATTTCCTCCTACCTCCCTGGTTTGTCACTGGCCTCCTTTGAAACTATATCACTTTCCACATTCAGATCTAATTCACTGTCCACTGCTAACCTCAGTTCTTTTTCACTATTACTGCTTTTCAGATTTCTCCCTCCTACTGAGACTGTGTAACACAGATTATTTGTCTCTATTGGAATTAACTTGCATTTTTCCTAGCTGAATCTCATTTTACTCCCAGTCCTTTTGTTATGATTTTTCTTTTCTGACTTCTCACAATTTAGTATCAGCTGTGAATTTCACTCATGTGCTGTTTACTTCCTTTTCTGATTATTAATTAAGATATTAAATGAGAGCAGTCCTAACACTGATTTCTGTGGTGCTGTGCTAGAGACCACCTCCCTTCCTGACAGATGGAACTTGTTGTTATCCTTTGTTTTAAGTTACTCTAGACACACACATACGTATATATATATATATTACATACACACACACACACACACATATTTGAGACACTGTTTTTATTTTAAATCTACTCTAATTAGTATTTCTATTAAGATATTTTAAAAGCATTGCTAAAAACTAAACCCACTGATGCCATTAATCTATTAAGTTTGCCATTATTTCACTAAAGGAAGCAAGTTTGTCTAGCCAGAACATTTTATATAAACTCATGTTGCCAGTTGCTTACGATTCCAGTAACCTCTGAATGATCAATGATTTTTTTCTCTTTTACTATTTAATCTACTTTTTAAAAGGTTATAGACGTTTGATTTACGGGATAGTAGTCTCTACCAGGATTAAGCTTCTTTCCTGCACTGAAAATTACCGCTGCTCTGCTTTTCCTCCAGGTCTTCCCTCATTGTCATTGTGTCAGTAAGTTCATTTGCTAGTTACTCATATAACCTTAGACAAGTGTCATAAGGATCTGTGGCTTTGAAAACACATTACCAAGTACTGTACTCCTTGTCTGCTCTTTAACTATTTTACAGGATCTCCTATCCTTGCTAGTTATTCACGTGGAAGCAAAATTTAGCACCTCAGCTGTCTATGAGACATCTTTAATTTGACTCCCCTCCTTATTTATTAGTAGACTTCTTAACAAGTTTACTTTTGCAAAAGTGCCTTGGAAATCTAAAGTGCCACAAATGGCTAAGACCTGTGTTCTACACCTCAAATAAAAGATGGCACAATCAAAAGCACAAAGCCATCTAATACTACGCTGACTTACTTTGACTGACTCAAGGAAGAAGGGGATAGTGCCACCTACTGAGTTACTTGGATCACTTCCTGCACCACCTAAAGGCCATGTTCCTTAACAATGTCTAACCGAAAAACTGGTCACAATTGCTTTAGGTTGTGAGAGCTGATGGGATCACTGAACGGATGAGATAACAATAGTCTCCACCACTAAAACCTATTTGTGAAAGTTCAGAGACAGCAATGTGTATGTTTTGCCTACAGGCTTTACTTTTTTCTCAACAACTGTCAGGTACAATGTCAGCCACTGTAGATAGTCAAATTATTGAATGCAGGTACAGCCCAATATTTAGAAGCCTTAGCCATTGGCCACTCTGTCCTAATTCCCCTTACCCGCTCCAAAAACCAAATTAGCTGACTGTTTAAAATGCTAATACTCACTTTTAAAAAATATTATACAGAAATTGGAAAAATAAAATTTTCACGACATCAGTCTTTCCAAAAGACACTCAGGGCATCTCTGTGCCTTTTTTCTGCAGTACTCCTGGTGGAATTCTGTGCCACTACACACATGTACAATTCAGGTTCCCTGCAGTTTTTTTAATTCTCAGCTGAGAATACATTCTGTGGGGAGGCGCTGCAGTTATATCTTTTACCCACTAGGGGCTGCTGTAGCGCAAGAGGAGAGGGCAGCTGACTCAAGGCTGAGCAGCCAGCAGTGGAGAGGGCGGGGTCATAGGCTGCTTTCCTCACAGCGCCCTGCCCATAGGGCCATGTAAGGGGAGACAGGATGGGGGAGGAGATGGACAGAACAGGGCACACAGGGCTGCTGGGGATTACATAGACTGGGGTTCAGAAGGGCTAGTGGAGGGACAGAGTGGGGTGGCAGCACAGAAATTAGTGGGGTGACAGCACTGAGCCAGGGGCTGCATGAGAGTGGGCGTGCAGGGACATATGGAGATGGGTGGCTGGGGGTGGCTGACTCGAGTGCAGGGACACATGGAGACCGGGGAAAGAGGATGCAGGGACACACAGGGATGGGGCAGATGGTGATAGCTGAATGGGAGAGGCTAGTGCCAGAGTTTGCATAGGGAGGGTCCCCAACTCTCTAACAATTCCCCCACCCCCGCCACAAACAAAACCTGTTCCATACTTCTCCCACCCACACCTAGCAACCCTCCAGGTTCACTCCCAGGATCCTTCCCAGTGGTTACTTTCCTCTCCCTCTGCTTCTCCATTATCCCTGACTCCCCCAAATCTTTTTTCTTGTCTGTATTCTTATAGACATACTTGCTGACAGGTATTTTGAAATAAATTACTCAAATAATTGAAACTGGTATAATTATATTGTGTTATTTTGACAAATAAAATATGCTGAATTTTAAAATATTGTGCACAGGATTTTTAGTTCATTGCTACGTTACTAATTACAACCTAGACCTTGCAGACAGAAAGAATTTTAAAAATTCAATTAACTTTTCGGTATGTATTCTGTTTGTATTTTATTTTTCCTTCCGCTTGAGCATGAAAATCAAGGAAACCATTTGCTTTTTTTAAAGCAGTTTCATTTGCACACACTCAATTTTGCATTTATTAGGTGGAAGCACTGTGGGGGAATGTTTAGTTGCACAAGAAGAAAAACAATTCCCACTGGAATTCTGAAAAACAGACAGACATTTCTGGTCTGTCTAAACAGAGCATTTCAATGTCCAGAGCTCTTAGTATGACACTTTTCATAAAGCATTATTTTCATTTTAAAAGTAGTACTAGATAGAGTGAAGAACAAGAAACACTGTTAGGGAGAAACGGTGACTTGTTTTAAGTGAAGGGGCATTAGTCAGATGGTTGCAGAAGTGTGTTTGATTGTCTGCCAGGTAAGTACTTAGAGAGAGAAGATGGGTGAGGCAATATCTTTTATTGGACCAACTTCTGCTGACGAAAGAGCCTTTGAGCTTACAGGGAGCTCTTTTTTCAGGTACGTACAAAGATACAGATATATTAATGACTGAAAGATTTATCTCTGAATTTATATAGATTTTCAACAGAATGTAATGATTACACAATTAATGCTCTTTTGATGGGCAGTGTAACCTCACATAAACCTATCCACAGTGGGATGAACTGAGGGAAAGATCAGTCCCAAAAAGAAAACAGTTGGGTAATACATTTTCCATTCTGTACCTTGTCCTCCTCTAATTTCTTACTGTAATAAAACAATGAGTATTAAAGAGAAACAGAATGTAGAGAAGCAAGAAAAGGAATCTATTTAGGCACTATCCTGTGGGGATCCTTGCTTCTCTCGATACTGGTGATGTGATGAGGAAGATGTGAGACAAGGAGACTAACTCCAGGATGTACCTCAACCTCAGGATCTCAGTACCCATCTGTCTGATGTATAGTGAAGCCAAGGGTCTATAAAGTATGAGATTCCTCCTCCCAGGAGGCTATCTGGTTGAATGCAGTACCCACTGTAGTCACACTGAAAGTTTCAGTTGGGAAGAGAAGTTACCACCTCTATAAAGTTTCCCTCTGGGATTGCAATTCCATGATTTGGCTCTGGAATAGTGGAGTCTCTTCTCTCATACCTTTGCTGAGAGGGATGACAGGATGCTTAGTTCTGTGTGAGGACCTGTAGTACAGCCAGGTTTAATCTGGAGTGCATGGAGAATGTTTAGACAGGGTCAGCTCCAGGCACCGGCCAAGCAAGCTCGTGCTTGGGGCGGCAGATTCTAAGGGGCAGCTTCCGCCCAATCTTAGGGCAGCATGGCTGCCCAATTTTTTTTTTTTTTTTTTGCTTTGCCTTCGGGTCCAGTCGCCCTGCACCCAGGGGTTTTTTTTTTTCTTTGTTTTGTTGAGCTGCCCTGTGCCCTAGTGTTTTTGTTTGTTTGTTTGTTTTTGTTTTTTTTGCTGGGGCAGCAAAAAAGTCAGAGCCAGCCCAGCCCTGTGTTCAGACACTTACTACAGCCAGCAGGAGCTGAGGGATCAGGATGTAAATGATTTACTATTTTCCAGATCAACATTTCTTAAATAATTCAGCACAATTTTTATTTTCCCCTATGTAGTCTTAGAGAGGGCTCCCTTCTAGGCCTGGGCTGATGAAAAGTCTATGTGCATTTATTTTTAGGAATGGAACATTATAGGACTGAAAGAGGTGAAGACAATGAGCTCCAAGAAATCCTTCCCCTAATTGGTGACCGAAATGACACTGTACAATATATTTCCAAGACGTGTCTCTGTTCCCTTATCATTTATACTAGTTGTTCATATTACTGATTTTGGTAATAATTTCTTTCATATCCATTATGCTTATCCAGAAATTCTCTCTAAATTCCTTCAGTACTCTGCCCTTTCTTCACATTAATACAACATTGTCATTGTTGTCAGGGCTTGTTCTCTTAAAGGAGTATTCATTTTACCAAATCTAATTTCACTGACACTTTTTTACTAAGAACACTGTATCATGGGCATTGTCCTTATCGTATCATTTCCAGACCAGAGCAGGATACAAAATTCCTTACAGGGAATTAAATACATTTTCTCTTAATTTCATTCTGTAGGTTAGATCCTCTGCTCTGGCTGAGCTGCACACTGTACAGGATAGAGAGAGGGAAGAGCAAAGGTAGCTTTAAGTCACCTTTACGCTGCTTTGATTGTGAAGCTTTCAGAGCGATTTAGTGGACATAGTGTATTTGGACTTTCAGAAAGCCTTTGACAAGGTCCCTCACCAAAGGCTCTTAAGCAAAGTAAGCTGTCATGGGATAAGAGGGAAGGTCCTCTCATGGATCAGTAACTGGATAAAAGATAGAAAACAAAGGGTTGGAATAAATGGTCAGTTTTCAGAATGAAGAGAGGTAAATAGTGGTGTCCCCCATGGATCTGTAGTGGGACCAGTACTGTTTAACATGAATGATCTGCAAAAAAAGATGTAAACATGGAGTTGGCAAAATTTTCCGACAATACACAATTATTCAAGCTAGTCAAGTCCAAAGCAGACTACAAAGAGTTACAAAGTGATCTCACAAAACTGGGTGACTGGATACAAAACGGCAGTTGAAATTCAAATGTCGATAAATGCAAAATAATGCATATTGGAAAACAATCTGTAAATAAGGGGTTGTACCGTATGACTGAAGAATTGCTAAAACAGTTAATTTGTTTTCCTTTCTTAAAAACAGGATCTGGGTAACTACAGGCCTGTTAGTTTAACATCTGTAGTATCCAAGGGCTTGGAAAAAATGTTGAAGGAGAAAGTAGTTAAGGATATTGAGGTCAATGGTAATTGGGACAAAATACAGCATGGTTTTACAAAGGGTAGATCACGCCAAATAAACATGATCTCCTTCTTTGAGAAGGTAACAGATTTTTTAGACAAAGGAAACACAGTGGATCTAATTTACCTTGATTTCAGTAAGGCATTTGATACAGTTCCACAAGGGAATTATTAGTTAAATTGGAAAAAATGGGGATCAATATGAAAATTGAAAGGTGGATAAGGAACTGGTTAAAGGGGAGACTACAATGGGTCACACTGAAAGGTCAACTCTCAGGCTGGAGGGAGGTTACTAGTAGAGTTCCTCAGGGGTCAGTTTTGGGACCAATCTTTTTATTACTCACTTTGGCACAAAAAAGTGGGAATGTGCTAATAAAGTGTGCGGATGACACAAAGCTGGGAGGTACTGCCAATAGAGAGAAGGAAGATCTGGATGACCTTGTAAATTGTAGTAATAATAGTAGGATGAAATTTAATAGTGAGAAGTGCAAGGTAGGTCAGGCATTTAGGGATTAACAACAAAAAATTTTGTTATAAGCTGGGGACTCATCAGTCGGAAGTAACAGAGGAGGAGGACGACAACTTTGGAGTATTGGTTGATCACAGGATGACTATGAGCTGTCAATGTAATATGGCTGTGAAAAAAAGCTAGTGCCGTCTTGGGATGCATCAGGCGAGGTATTTCCAGTAGAGATAAGGAGGTGTTAGTACCGTTATATAAGGCACTGATGGGACCTCATCTGGAATACTGTGTGCAGTTCTGGTCTCCCATGTTTAAGAAGGATGAATTCAAACTGGAACAGGTACAGAGAAGGGCTACTAGGATGATCCGAGGAATGGAAAACCGTCATATGATAAGAGACTCAAAGAGCTTGGCTTTTAAGCCTAACCAAGCTGAGGGAGATTGATTGCTCCCTACTACACATACTCATCAGCGCCCGATAAATCACACGGAGGGAGGAATATATCCATCTAACCTCAGCACACAACTGAGCCACAGCTCAAGAAACAACAACTCGGCTACAACTGGCCATCCACCAAACTTTAGACTTGAATAGACAAAGGCTTTCCTCACCCATCCCGAGGAGTGAAGTTCTGGAACAGCCTTTCAAGGGGAGCAGTGGGGGCAAAAGACATATCTGGCTTCAAGACTATGCTTAATAAGTTTATGGAGTGGATGGTATGATGGGATAGCCTAATTTTGGCAATTAATTGACCTTTGACTATATGCTCAATGGCTTGTGATGGGATGTTAGATGGGGTGGGATCTGAGTTACTACAGAGAATTCTTTCTTGGGTGTCTGGCTGGTGAATCTTGCCCACATGCTCACGGTTTAGCTGATTGCCATATTTGGGGTTGGAAAGGAATTTTCCTCCAGGGCAAATTCGACAGAGGCTCTCGGGGTTTATCGTCTTCCTCTGCAGCATGGGGCACGAGTCACTTGCTGGAGAATTCTCTGGAGGATTCTCTGCATCTTGAAGTCTTTAAACCATGATTTGAGGACTTGAATAGCTCAGACATAGGTTAGGGGTTTATTACAGGAGTGGGTGGGTGAGATTCTGTGGCCTGCATTGTGCAGGATGTCAGACTAGACGATCACAATGGATCCTTCTGACCTTAAAATCTATGACTCTATGACTCTACTTTGAATGGCAAATGGCACTAAATCAGGGGTGGGCAAACTACGGCTCACGGGCCAGATCTGGCCCCTCGGGGCTTTGGATCCAGCCTACAGAATTGGCTCCTGTGGTGCTGTGGTCCCCGCACTGCTCTCAGAAGTGGCCAGCACCACGTCCCTGCAGGCCCCGGGCGGGGGGGGTGGGGGGCAGAGGGCTCGGTGCATTGTCCTGGCTTCCAGGCACCGCTCCCTGCAGCTCCCATTGGCTAGGAAAGGGGAACCGTGGCCAATGGGAGCTTCAGGGGAGGTACCTGGAGGCAGAGCAAGGGCAGAACATGTGGAGAACTCTGCCCTCCCTCCCCCAGGGGCCGCAGTGCTTCCTGAAGCGGTGAGGGGCTGAAGACAGGGCAGGTGTGCAGGAAGCCTGCCCTGGTCCTGTTGTGCAGCACTGCCACCCAGGAGCCACTTTAGGTAAGCAGCACTGGGCCAAATCCCAAACCCCTCCTGCACTCTGCCCCCCAAAAACCTGCCCTAAGCCCCCTGCCTGTACCTTGCACCCCTCCTGCACCCCAAGCCCCTTCCCTGAGCTCCCTGCTGCACCCTGCACACCCCAACTTCCTGCCCTGATCCCTCTGCTGCACCATGCACTCCTCCTGTACCCCAACCCCCTTCCCTGAGCCTCCTCATACACCCTGCACCCCTCCTCTGCCCCAATCCCTTGTCCTGAGTCCCTTCCTGCATTCAGCACCCACACCCCAACCCCATGCCCCAGCCCTGCATAAATTTCCCCACCGAGATGTGGCCCTCGGCCCACAAAGTTTGCCCACCCCTGCACTAACTGCTAATGTTCCTACTCTTCCCAGATCATTCTGAAATATTCTGCCACTTCTGTTTGTATTGAGCCTGCCCTTCCAATTTTCTTTTATCATTAAAATTACTGTAAGTGTGGGATTTTCAAAAACACCTATGCATCTTTCATGGGGCTGGTGCTCCTAAGTTACTGAGGTGCTTTTGAAAATTCCAATTAACACTTCTTCCATTTGTTTTGTCTTTCCAAAGTTTGCTGTGTTAAAATTCAATATCATTGTCATTTAGTTTTTGGTGTCACGTTGTACCAATAAACAGAGATAGATTAAAGTCACTCTGGCTAGGATGCAACCAAAAATCCACATATTCAGTCCTTCTCATGTACATAAAATAATAGGCCAAATTCTCACTGCAATAGAGCTCTGCTCGGAATAGCCCAAGGGAGAAGGGAGCAGAGTGTATTCTGACAAATGTGTTTTTAAGCCCCTCTGCACTCAGGGACACTGGGGCTGATTTGTCCACAAGTGTAACTTAGAGCAGTCCAGTTATGGTTTCCAGGGATAGATAGAGCACAGCAATATTCTGGCCCTACTTGTGATATAGTTCTTATACCAAGAGGGTCCCCAAGTAGTCGGATCTGCTAGATTTCTACCTGGTTTGCATTACTGAAGTGGTACAAAGCAGACAAGGAGCTATGGGGCTGCTGGAGGATCAGACTCTGGGAGTTGGCCACTTTCACAATGTACAAGAAGAAATTGCAGTAGGAATGGGGAAGTGGTTGTGTTCCATTCTCATAAAGTACTGTTTCCAGTGGTAAGTCTGCTCTTTCTGCAAACCTCTTTGATTTTTCTATTACATAGCTACCCTGGTACCACACATATAGGTATTACTACAGTTTTATGCTGTTGTGTCCCCACTGAGATCAATGGAGTCATGACAGCATAAAAGTGGTGTAGGGCAATGGAGGATCATAGGTCCTGAACTTGCAATACTTACAGAGACAAAACTCCTTTTGGGTGTGTAAGAATTAGACTACAAGACTTCCCATTAAGATTAAAAAAAGCTTGTAACTTTCACAAAAAGACACATTAGCAGAGGTAATTATGTAACAAAAACTCCACATGCCTACACCTATCCAGCACTAGCTCATGGTTCAAACATAACCACAGCTTTGGCTATTACTAGTCTCACGTTTTACAACTGGAATCTTACTGACCACATTGTGTAAAAAAGAGACTTTTAGTGTAACTGTCCTTGCAAAACAATGCTTTGGGAATTGTAACTTTCAAAAAACATAACTATGAAACCCTGCCTCTGTTGACCTGTGCATGAGAGACGTCATTAAGGCTTTTCTGACTGCAGGCAGCTCACGATGTTATCACCTTACCTGGATTAGTGTATAGTTGACTTTCCACTGTTTTACCAATGCACTGCAGTTTAACAGCTTGAAGGGATTCATCCACATGCATGATGGTTGGCAAGCTGCCGAGAGTATCATGCACCAAATTTGCCACCTCTCGCACATCAAAGAGCTTCAGCAGCTCAGAGTATACAGCCGGGAAGGAGCAGAGAAACACAGCCTAAAGAAGGTTAAAAAATATCAATGAAATACAGTGAAACACACTTGAAATTTTCAGAATTTACAGAGTGACCAGTGACAAGAGCATCACATACTTCTAGCAGTCATGGGAACCTATTTTCACATTTCAATTTCAAGTTATAAAATGTGATTCAGATTTGAAACATTCAAATAAATTAGTTAGAATTTAAGAAGAAATATCCTCCATACTCAGATTTAAAGCTATATATTTATTTTCTTTTAAAACATGATTCAGCCTAGTATTTACTGTTCTTTGTTTTTCTCTCTCATGAACATCCCAACTTTTATCAAATAAAACAACTAGACTTTGACTACAGATACTTACAGACTTCACAAGAGCCATAAGCAAGAGGAGATTATTCACTCACAAGGACAACAGAAACTGGCAGACACCACGAACAGGTGACACTGAGGTTCCCCTGGGTAAGGAACATAACAGTCTCTTTCTCATTTTTTCCAGTATTTAAA
This sequence comes from Chelonoidis abingdonii, assembly GCF_003597395.2. Taxonomy (NCBI): domain Eukaryota; kingdom Metazoa; phylum Chordata; order Testudines; family Testudinidae; genus Chelonoidis; species Chelonoidis abingdonii. The sequence goes on along the minus strand of NC_133769.1, from coordinate 53,724,147 downwards.
GAGGCTATTTTGGATGGAAATGGCACTGGAACTATCAGTTAACTTTAGAAACCTAAAAACAGATCTAGTAGTTCATTGGAGAAAGAAATGGATTTGGAAGATAAACAAGAAATACTGAAGAAAAAGAAAGTTACATTACGTAAAGGTAGTTAGAACCTGGAATGTCTTCCCTTCTACCTTTCTGACTCTAGTTCCAGGGCTGCCCAGAGGATTCGGGGGCCTGGGGTCTTCGGTGGCAGGGGGCCCCCACCGCCGAAGACCCGGCACTTCTTCAGCGGCACTTTGGCAGCGGGTCCCAGGGCAGAAGGACACCCGCCGCAGGTCTTTGGGGCACTTCGGCAGCGGGTCCCGGAATGGAAGGACCCCCCACTGCCGAATTGCCGCCGACAACCTGGAGCGGAAGACGATCCAGGGGCCCCTGGAGCGAGTGAAGTATACCGCTCCAGAGGCCATGAAAAACTCTCGTGGGGGCCCCTGTGGGCTCGGGGCAAATTGCCCCACTTGCCCCTCCCTCTCTGGGCAGCCCCGTCTAGTTCATTGAAATGAAAATCACTTCTTCTAGCCATTCCATCTTTTAGTATTGGCCCCAGTGTGGATGATGTACACAGCTAAAGGGTTAAGGATACCACTTGGAATGTGGGAAAATCCCAGAGTTGCTCATTTATATGATTCTGCCAAAATACTTCAGTTAAGCTGCACATATGAGATCTGATGGAAGAATTTGGCCTAATCATCTCTCTGCTCTTTTGCTACTAACTTTGTCTTTCCCTGAAACAGTTTTCTGTGCAGCTCAAAGGGATGAACTACCGTGGAAAAGCAGATCTTTGGTCAGGAGACTCTAACATGTTTGAGTGCATCCCCAGCCCTCTCCATTTTCTGAAGACACCTAGGGTCCAGTGTTTTTCCCAAAGTGAGAGCTCTGTTCATTGTATAAAATTTTGGATTTTTAGAGTTGTTCTCAATGTGTTTTGAACACTGCCTTTTGCACTGGTCAATTTTCATAGGCCCAGTGTAACTTAAGAATATGATTACAGCAGAATGTGCTCATTAGCAAGATTATTATAATAAACCTTTAAAAGTGAGAAATCTTTTTGGGGGTTCAAGAGATCAGGTTTCAAGGTGCTTAAACAAGCTGGGCAATGATGCAACACTCAATACCCAAAATCATGTGGAGACATCATTCGATTTCTGTTTTGCAGTTATGATTTCTTCTAACCACTGGGCAAGTATTAACAGAATACAATCCCTTTCCAATTCAAAACAAATAGTCTGGCTAAGGTAACCCTAGTTCTGCTATTCAGAAGTTAGAGGTATGGAAAATTTCCATTATAAGCCACAACCAGTGCAAGCATTAACTGGAACTATCAATTTATTACAGACAACACGAATTTGACATTCTATGTAACAAACACACATGTGCACACATTTTCCCATTGAATACTGGTAATGATAATAATCAGGGCCGGTGCTTTCATTTAGGCGACTCAGGCAGTCGCCTAGGGCACCAGCATTATGGGGGAGGGGGCAGCATTCGGGGGGGCAGCAGGTGGCTCCGGTGGACCTGCCGCAGGCATTTCTGTAGACAGTCCGCTGGTCCCGCGGCTCCGATGGACCTGCCGCAGGCATTTCTGTGGACGGTCCACTGGTCCCGCGGCTCCGGTGGACCTGCTGCAGGCATGCCTGCGGCAGGCCCACCGGAGCCGCAAGACCCATGCGCGGGGCGGCAAAACGGCCCGGCACCTAGGGCGCCAGAAACTCTGGCGCCGGTCCTGATAATAATCAAACCGAGCAAACTCACGATACTTACTTGTGATTGAGATAAAGCGCTAGCCCCTTTACTCTCTTGGGAAAGGAAAAATCGTATTGACATAAGCAGCTCTTGAATACAGCAGCGAAATTCCTCCTCATTTTGTCCACCAGTGGCAAGTGAGAAGAGCCTCCGGGACTGAACTATATATTTAAAGATATATTCTTGTGCCTATAAATGTCAAAACACAAAGATCTGAATCATATTGAACTCATTCTTCTTTAAGATTAGTAAACATAAAATATAGAATTATATAATTCAAAAATATTTAGAGCATTTGTCAGTATGGAGAACATGCCATTTAATGCTGGAACGTTTTTAATCTTCTTATTAGCAGTGATTTACTGCCAGTCTTTTAATAAGGCCTCTCAACATTTTTCACTCTTTTTCTTTTAATAAAATCTGTACACCAGGGAGTACTTGCTCATCAAGAGGTAGCACTGAGGACTAGGAAATCTAGTTATTTGTTTTCCCATTTAAACAAAAATGCTTTCCCCTTAACGGTAACCAGAGAATTAGGCATCATCAGTGACAAAACAAGCTGACCTGAAGTTGCAAATTGCTGAAGTATATACTAAGTAGACTGATAATATAACACAGTGTTCAACTTCAAGTAAGAGGTGAGACGAGACCTTTTGCCAACAGCTGCAAGTGAGGAGGGAAATGGATGACAGAGAGACAGAGAAAGAGGAACAGAGAGGGTGACTGATGGTAGCTTGGTTTGGCTGAAACCAAACCAAAACTCCATTTTTAATAGAACTGTCTGGGACACAAGGACTGTCACACTAAATTGCTTTATCTGGTCATTGTAGTCTTCTATTTTATCACAGACATAATTACCACATGTGTAATCTAATAAGGTTTCTTGAAACCAACCACTATCCGTATTGCAATCAACAAATGAGTCCTCAGTTCCTGAGTTCTACTGGAGTGAACACCATGAATCAACTCTTTTTCACAATTAAGAGTTTCCAGAAGGGTGAATAAACTGACTGACTGTACCCAACTGGTGTGTGAGTGCACTGAACAGGTTTTGAAATTCTACTGCTCATTCCTACTATTCACATGAAATCAATTGATTTAAATTAGTACTGCTATACAAATGCACTGGTCAGGTATATTATTGTCTCTGATGATTTCTAGTACCTTTAACACTTCATGGATATGCTCCTGTATCTCCATGTCTGTTACTCGATCAACATGCCACTTAAATACTTTTATAAGATCTCTAGAACATAAAAAGGAAAATGATTACAGTGCAGAAGCGTGGAAAGCATTATTTAACAAATTTCTTAATATGGACTATCATAATTTAGGATTTGAAATGTGAACAAATAGGTTTCATACAATAAACAAAAAAAGTTTCAATAACACAAGGTGTCTTCTTCCAGTCATTACAATTTTGCTCAACTTATAAAGGCAGTGTATTGTGCATAATAACAGGGCCAAACTTTCACTCAATTGTAGATATGCTACAAAGTCATCTGATAGTTAATGAAAAATTTGAAAGTGGTATTAAATATAAAAACTTAAATACCTTTTGATAAAGATGCAAAAACTCATTTAATGCATAAGAACAAATCAATTTGCATTTAAAATAGTCTCTGCTTCTCCCTGAAGTCATGTGATTTTGAATTGTGATCTCATTAGACCACTAAAACTAAGCAACATTGGACCTGAACAGTACTTAGGCCTTGTCTCCACTACGGGTGGAGATCGATTTAAGTTACGCAACTTCAGCTACATGAATAACGTAGCTGAAGTCGACATACTTATATCTAATTACCGCGGGGTCCATACTACGCTATGTCGATGGGAGACACTCTCCTGTCAACTCCCCTTGCGCTTCTCGTTCAGGTGGAGTACAGGAGTTGACGGGAGACTGTTCTACAGTCAATTTAGTGGGTCTTCACTAGACCCGCTAAATCGACCTCTGATGCATCGATCACCACATGTCTATCCCCTAGTAAGTGTAGACAAGCCCTTAGATGGTAAATCAACAATGACCAAGCAGAGTATGGAAATAAGGGATGTTCATGATTCAGTACTGTATACTCTGAGGCAGTAGAACACCATGATGGTAGGGGTATTGCATTGCTGGAAGCAGTCTCTCTTGATTTAGAAGTATAAGAAATGTCCTCCTAACCATTTAGAGTCATTAAAGATCCCATGGTATTTTTCACAATAGTGGGGCTATGAGCCATAACCTGGCCAAATTCCAGCGTGGATACTTGCATTCTGAATACCTAAGAATCTTCAGTTGGATATAGTACAAAGCCTTGATCCTGCAAAGACTTATGCATGTATTTAAATTTTAAAGTATTGTGGGAAGTTCCATTGATCAGTGGGACTTTTTAGGACATAAATTTAAACATGTGTGTAAGTCTTTCAGGATCACAATCATGATCTTCACTTCCTGCCCTAAACAGTTATGTAGCCATATAATACCCTGCAGGTGGCTGCGGTTCATCAGGAGATGAATAATAGGAATATTAGAATTTACAGTCCAAAAAACCCAGACATCAATTGCTACATTTCAGGTGGGCTTGAATAAAAGGACACCACTGGTGAGATCAGCATTGGAAAAGTTTGGGGAAGAAGTGGATTTTAAGCTGAGCAGGTTGACGGGAGCAGAAGGGTGGGAGATAGACAGAATATTTTGCAAAATTTTTCCCAATATTTCTGAAATTTGGAATTTAAAATTTCAACTGGCTCTAGTTTTAAGATCTAGCTGGCTAAAATGTGGTGGCAAGTAACATAAAGAGGAATGCAATGTATTTATTTATTTTTACTTGATGTTCAAATCCAAGATCAAAATCTGGTTTTCACCCATTATGCTCAAGTTAAGGATAGACTATTCTAAGTCTAGTTCTTAATCCAATATTAGAACTGAAGGAAGTCGTTTCTCTGATCATTTAAAATTATTTCAGCTATTATTGGACTTAATTTCTTCTGATCCTATATTTTAATCCCCAAAATGAAGTTCAATACATGTATTAATTGAAGTTTATGGCTGGCTCTGCTTAGTACCTATAATTGTCAAAATTCCAAACAGTTACAAAAAGTTAGGACCTTACCTGTATGCAAGTGCACCTGCAAAATGACTTTCAATGTAAGTGTCCATTACTGGCTTAAAATGATGAAACTTGCTGTCCTGCAGCAAATTTATTATGTGAACCTAAAGAAAAAAGGAAAAAGAAAAATGTTAATGCCCTTTCTATTTCTTAAAGTGTTAAAATCTTATTTTAAAATTATCAAGTATCTTTACTGTAAGCATGGTTATGCAGAACCATGAAATACAACTTACCAAAGAATCAAATACTTTTGACCCATATTTTTGGGAATTTTCATCTAAAATGCCAAATAAAGTATCCAGTGTGTCTTGAAGAAACTATAAGTGGAGGAAGAATAACAATAATTAATTATCAAATGTACTTCTTTGTAAGATGTAAAGAAATTATTTTCTTTACATTAGTTAATTCCAAAGCAAATAAGAACAATATATACCTTTACTATTTCTGAACCATCGATTTCTTTTAGTTTTGTGAGGCAGCCTGCAATTTTGTCTGGGTGAGCTCTCCACTTAAGAAGGTCAAGCATATCCCCTGCAAAAAACACACTGAAGATTACAGCTGAAAGAATGCCAGCACTTCAGGTTTTAAAATTCTTCAATTCTATATACAAAAAATGAGCTTACATCATCTCATAAGGGAACTGCCTATGGTCTGCAGTAACATGGTCTGGCCAACTTGTTCACACTCAACTTGCAATCGCTCCATTAATAATTTTGAACACTTGTCAAAGAGATCATGCTTGATTAAGGCCAGACTCAGCACCCCATTCCAGGAAAGGGACAGGAGCGTTGGAACAATTTGTATAGGGGAGATGCTGAGAGCCATTGAACAAAACTGTAAACCCTGTGTATGATGGAAACCACTTTAAGTTAGAGTGTGCGGCAGGGATCCATACAGTGGATCCTTAAGTCCCCACACAGAATTCAATGGAATTTTGCATGGGTATAAGGACCAATGCCAGATTGCAGCTCTCTCCTTCCTTCTTCAAGCATCTATGCACCATATCTTTGATGAAATGCAACTTTTGGATGGTGCAACTAGCAATGTAACTTGATTCTTGGATCATCTTTGACTCATCAAGTAGTGAGATTGGCTAAAGACATAGCAGGAAAAATGTTTACTTTCACTTTTTTTCTGAAGGAACTAGAAGGGTGGAGAGTTGATTCTCATTACGAAGGATTTGTTGGGGATAAAAAAATGCAACTCTCAGACGTTCACTTCAAATAAATCATTTAAGGGGAAAAATACAACTAGGGAATAGTTCAAGTATAAATGAAATAAACTGAATACGAGAACAATATGAGGTCTGAGAATCCAAGGTGACAGGGAAAAGAGACCATCACTTTCAAGAGAAATGAGAAAATGAAACAGTTCTCAACAAAGATATGAGAATATAACAAACCCTTCAGGAAAATGGAGGTTTGAATGGAGAAAAAGTCAATGGTGGTGAAAAAAACTGCACTCAAGAGGAGCGAAAAACTCATTTCACAAGCCTACTCTTTAAACATGAGCTGATTTGTTAGTTTAAAAAAGAAACCCTTTGGCACTATGGCAATGGCTTTGATCCAACTTCTTGAGTTAAAAAAAAAGGGTTACAATCATCTTTATAAGGAAAACATTTGGGATTAAGTTTCCATCCTTCTCCCATAAATCCTAAAGTTTTCTTGTGAGGGAAAGTCATGTGGCTTACTATTCTCCAAAATGGAATATGAAATATAGTATGTATAATATTCTGAAAAGTTCAGTTCTGCGAACTCCAGAATCCCCCAAGTGCAGTCACTCCCATTTTCTTATTAATTATCATCAGATATTGAATGGTGTTTGTTGGAATGTGGACAGATTAATTTTAAGTACAGTTCCATCACTTGAAATACACACACTAATATAGCATGTCTTTCACTGTGGAACAGCTGCTTCTTTGTGCTCATTTCAATTGGTAGTGAGCATCAGTACTGAATGCAGGCCAACTGTCTAAAATGTCCTCACCTCCTATTTACAGACAGGGTAGATACTCTTTGTGTCTAGGCACATCTGGCTCTCTCATAACTTTGAAAAATGAACAAACAAACAGACCTACTTAGTAAAATTTGTACTAGATAATTTGATACAGTTGTTTGCTGGATAAAAGTAAATCTAAGTATAATCTAAATTTTGACGACTATTTTTAATAAACATGCAGAATCCCAACAGAGTTAATGCTCACATGACCAAATATCCATGTCCTTTGCATTCATTTCCTAAGCATGCAATGTTCTGTTTTTTTTGTTTATTCAGAATGAGAGGCTGGAAACTCACCAACACAAACCTTCCCAAAGAAGATACTTGGGAGAGAGAAGCTTTACAACAATACCCTCCACAAAGCATAGAGGAAGGTCCTGTAAAGGAACTCAAGTGAACACATAAGTTCCTGGAAACTGTAGATTTGCAGATCAATCTAAAAAACTATGACCCACAGAAGGATAAGTGCTTCTCTGGCAAAGTCAGGCCTAAGTCCACCCCATGTCCTAAACTCTCAGTCTGCTTGCTGGGAGACCAGCAACACTCTGATGAGGCCAAAGCAGTCAACAATCCTCACACAAATACAGAGGGTCTCTAGAAACTCAACAAGAAAAAAGAAGCTAGTGAAAAAGTTGCCTAAAAAAGTACGATGCCTTCCTGGCTTCAGAGTCACTGATTTAACAGATTCTGTGTATCCTAGGTCCAGACCTGAACAAAACTGGTAAGTTCTGCTCTCTCCAGGCCAAGGTCAATGAACTCATGTCTACTATCAAATTTCAAATGAAAAAAGTCCTCTGTCTGGCTGTGGCTATCGGACATGCGAAAACAACTGAGGACTAGCTAGTCTACAACATTCAACTGGTCATTGACTTCCTGGTGTTCCTGCTGAACAACAACTGGCAGAACAGACCCCATGGGGAAACCACAGCATCTCTACTAAACTGGCAGTAATAAATGGTTTCAGAGCACTCAAAACAAAAACAACAATGAAATCAACACACAAAAAACAAAACAAAAAACAAAAACAAAAGAGGATATCAAAGAACTGTCCCAAGTGTATATAAAGAATATTTATGAGAAAAAAAGATCTGGTTGTTTGTGAGTAGTTTCTGTGACAAAGTCAGGCTGGATGGCTGCAAGGGGGTGCTAGAAGGCAGATACGTTATTCCCAGAATATTAAAGGTCCTCTTCTCTACTAGCTGAGGAGTTAGCTCAGGTCAATGAGGGACACCTGATTCCAAGTAAGGGCTGCCTGAGGCCTTTAAAAACCCCTCCTCTGGTGAGAGAAAGGAGGAAGAGAGAAAAGCTGCTGCCAGGCTAGTGGCAGTAGGGAAATAAGCATCTCCAGGGTGAGAGGTTGTGCTCCTTCCTATAGGGGAAAGAACCAAACCTGAGTGCCTGCCAGGGGAAGGACTGACACCCCAGAGCAACCAACAGGACGACACCTTGCACCAGTGAGGAGGCAGCGAACGGTACCAATCCTGAGTTTTTTTGTTTGTTTATGAGACTGTTTTCTTGTTGTTTGGTGGAGGATCACCTCTTAGGACAACCCTCAGGCTTACCCTGAAAATACAACCAAGGGAGCACCGAAGGGGGGGAAGGCAACCCCTGCCTGAATGGGGCTGATTACCCCAGGCCCACCATCGCCAGAGGGGGGAAGCGCTAAGTGTGGCAAGACGAAGGAGGTGCTCTGCCACACCTCCTTGCTGTAATGAATCATACTATTAGGCATACAGGAACCAGGCCAAGAATCTTATGTGGTATACTGGAAAAACTCAAAACAGAAATCCGCCTGTATGCCTCATCATAGATTATATATTAACAATACTATCAGGAATATAAGGTTATTTTCATTAATCATAACTTGCTAAATGACCACTGACTTAAAAAGGGGGAAAGCAATGTTATATCAGAAAAGCAATAACCATCTAATTAAATGAAAACTGCTTTACCCTGAAGCCTAAAATAAACATTTTTTAAAAAAACTATCAAACAAATTAAGAGATTTTTTTTCAAAGCAGCTGGGTTTTGATGACTGATTCTAAAAAACGTATGTGATTCCAATATTATGTTAATTAAAAAGCATCCTTGAACTGCATAAATTCAGTGGTTCGCCATGTACCATTTTTTCCATCTGGTCATCAAAATTAAGGAAAATTACTGATTTTTTAAACCTCAAAACAGAGCATCAGCTATCTTTTATGTCACAACACGAGTGCTTTAGTGCCTGTTTGGTGTTGAAAAGACCACCCATCAAATTCACTTGAGTTCATCATGTTTCAATAATCAACATATCATCCTACCATTTTGCGTGAGTTTAGTGGAGCAGAGAAAAGACGTAATCCAGAAAGACTCTTTAGTAATTTTTATTGCTTGGTGGTTATTCCCTAGGAGAATTCCCTTTGAAAAGGGGAGTTTGAGGTAGCGACTTGAATCCTGAAGGTTTGTGTTTTCTTCACACTGTGAAAACAACCAAGTGAAAATCATTGCAATTAATAAAAACAAAGGATTCAACTTGTGCCAACTGTGGTAGCTCTGTTGAAGTCAATGGAGCTACGACAATTTTCGCCAGCGGAGGCACTCCCTCAACTGCATTGCAACAAGCCAAATCTGTTAGAAACAGTATGTTTTTTGTTTCAAAAACTTTACATATAAAACGTTGCATTGTCTTTGTTGCTGACCGCTTTATTTTACATAGATAGCCTACAATCTTTAATCAAGCACCTCTCAAAACACACAACTTAAAATTATGCATACAAATCATTGAATAAATTATGAAGCAACCAGATGTCTCTTAAAGATGTTTAAACATTTATAAGAACAGCACAAATGTCCGAAGATTAGATTTGCATTATAAACGCACAGAGAAACAGCAGAAAAACTGAGCACCCTGATGTTTTAAAACACCCTATTTCAAAAATATACTTAAACATCTAGTACAGAAGTCGGCAACCTTTCAGAAGTGGTGAGTCGTCTTTTATTCACTCTAAATTAAGGATTACGCGTGCCAGTAATACATTTTATTGTTTTTAGAAGGCCTTTTTCTACAAGTCTATAATATATAACGAAACTATTGTTGTATATAAAGTAAATAAGGTTTTTAAAATGTTTAAGAAGCTTCATTTAAAATTAAATTAAAATGCAGAGCCCCCCAGACTGGTGGCCAGGACCCGGGCAGTGTGAGTGCCACTGAAAATCAGTCCATGTGCCACCTTCGCCACCCATGCCATAGGTTGCCTACCCCTGATCTAGTATGTTATTGGTACTAGAGTCTAACACAACAAAATATCAGAGGGGTAGCCGTGTTAGTCTGGATCTGTAAAAAGATCCTATGGCACCTTACAGACTAACAGACGTATGGGAGCATAAGCTTTCAGACACATCAATGAAGTGGGTATTAACCCACGAAAGCTTATGCTCCCATACATCTGTTAGTCTATAAGGTACCACAGGACTCTTTGTTGCTTAACACAACAAAAAGTTTTTACAAGTCTTATTAATTCTTTATGTCTTCTCTCCAGCAGAGTCTGTCTTTGGCCTTCTCAGCCACTGACTGGCTCCCGAGCAGATTCAACTATTGACAAGATGAGTCTGCCTGTTGCATAAATAAAAATGACAAGCATTTTCAAATAGCAAAGTTAGAAATAATTTTAAGCTTGCTTCTCAGCATAACAGGAATGTTTGCCCTTACAAGAGCTTTCATGGGTAGCTCTTGTTAGAGATAGAAAATCCTTATTTTTAGATAGTACTCAAACATCTGGTGTAAAAGACTAATCATTCTGCACAGTTTTTTGACTAGAGCAGCACCTACACATTGCAAGTTGTTTTATTTATTAGGTGTGTATCAAATTCCATCTCAACACAGATAAAGCTTCTTGAATGCACGTTTGAATTAAAAAAAAATTTAAAGGGCCTCACAGAGATCTGCTGCAGAATAGCTGGCCCTGGGAGGGGTCAACCTGGTCAAATATATTCCAAGAGTGACTATTTTTAAATTGTGACAATTTTTAGCTTTATGGAATTATTTATGCAACTGAGGTTTTATTTAAATCTACATTCAGAGGTACTGTGACTTTACAGTACGTGCTGCATTGAAATACATAACTAGATTGAACTGCAACTATAAACAGAGAACATAAGCTCAACAGAATGTTGAGAAGACATTTTAAAAACAGCACTATCACTCATTTGCTAACAGTTCAGTCTTCCCTTGTTTAACGCCTCTGGGCATTTGGCGTACTTTTCAGAGGAATCACCACAGAATGATTTCGGACTGAAATTACCTTGTGCACAATGAGTTCATGAGTGCCATCTGGCAATGTCCTCCCATTTTCCTGCATCAGGGGCACGAAAGAAAAGCCAAACAATTTCTTCTCGCCCTTTTCTTTTGCTGAAAACAAATATAAATAAAAACACGCACATTCTGGACTTAGGTTTATACTGTATGTCGTAGCGTTTTTCTTTACTGCACTGTTAGCTTGAGGTATAACCTGAGTTTTGCCCCACCCCAGCTCTGTCCACACACAAAAATCTCTAGCTTGAGTTGAGTGGTTCTTTAAACTCCAGCTAGCTGGCCAGTCAGGAGTAAAGGGGTGTATGGGTGTGTGTGTGTGTGTGTGTGTGTCTGTGTGTTGAGGACTGAGTGCTGCTGACACTCTGTTAATAGTGCAATAGGGATACAGCAGCTCCAGTTACAACAACTCATCAACTGCTAATCCAATCACTCTGTGTAGCTTGTGTGTTGTTTCCCAGGGTACGTCTACACTACGGGATTATTCCAATTTTACATAAACCGGTTTTGTAAAACAGATTGTATAAAGTAAAGTGCACGCGGCCACACCAAGCACATTGAATTCGGCGCGTGTGCTGTCTCATGGTC
>NC_133769.1:53673077-53710722 GCF_003597395.2 Chelonoidis abingdonii | reverse complement strand
CACTGGGCAAACAGGAAATGAAATTCAAAAGTTCGCGGGGCTTTTCCTGTCTACCTGGCCAGTGCATCCGAGTTCGGATTGCTGTCAGAGCGGTCGCAATGGTGCACTGTGGGATACCGCCCGGAGGCCAATACCGTCGATTTGCGGCCACACTAACCCTAATCAGATATGGTAAAACTGATTTCAGAACTACTCCTCTCGTCAGGGAGAAGTACAGAAACCGATATAAAGAGCCCTTTATACATCGATATAAAGGGCCTCATTGTGTGGATGGGTACAGCATTAAATCGGTTTAACGTTACTAAAATCGGTTTAATTGCGTAGCATAGACCAGGCCCCAGTATGGTTGTTCTCACTTGAGCTAGGCTAATACCAGTGGAGTAACTTGAGTGCATTTATGCTAAGCTTTGCAGGGAAGAAAGACCTTAGACAAAGCAACTGAAAATAATCCAACGTGTGAATGTGTATATTTGGCATCCATTTACATCTAGTTAGCACCAGCACAGTTTATGTTTGTTTATGAAGTGAATCCCCTTCCTAAAGTTATGAGTGCGTTCTTTTTCTGGGAGTTGATGCCAAATTCCCAAAAGTTTCTAGCGGCTAATCTAGACTGGCAACACCCCTAAGCGAGAAAGTTGCAGTGCTGTAAATTGCCAGAGTAGACAAGCCTTTAGATAAGTCAAAGGGAATTTTCCTTGCTATATCCATTTGTGGTTTCCTTTGAGGATATGTGATGAACTTGTAATTTCTTTGATGCAATGTATTTACTGCAGATGGGCCCAATTCAAAACCTTGGACCTAACATTCTAAAGTTCAAGCGAAGTTGAGATCCACACCTGAGCTTTGCAGCTCAAAGTATTTTCAACTGTGCGTATGCCTTATGTTTTAGCTCTGGTGAGGTTTTTGTTTTTATTATTATTATTGTTACATAAAAACCAGAAAGTCAGAAAATGTCCACTTCAAATAACATTATCCTGGCTACACTACAGGTATATGCAATACTTTCTGTTACTGGGTTAGACTGCTACCTGTGTAAGTGAACAGATATCACTGCGTAATTAGCCAAGTTAATTCTGGGATTGGATTTTGCATTTCCTGAATTTGTGTTCAAACTTGCACCCTTCATGACCAATAAAGTTAGGTCGGTTTCTCAAGGTATTACATTTTTTTTCCTATTTCACCAAAGCAGAGAGCAAAACCTGAAAAGCTCTGTCAGGAAACTTTATAGGTAAAGAATATTTGCCCCACGTCTCTGTGCTGTTTAGATGTTATGAAATTCAATACGCATAATGCAACTGTAACACAAAGCACTGCAATAAATCATGAACGCTTACTAGAACAATGCCGAAATTCGAAGCGGATGTGTGCTCCCCTGAACTTATCCACAGGAATAGGAAGTTTCAGAAGCTCAGCCCATCTGGGACTGTTGTTGTGATAAAGCACAAAGGAATGGAACTTGCTAGCTGGCGGTTCTCCAGAGCCAAAGGAGATAAAATCCTAATGAAGAAAACAGCTGGGTTAAAGGTTTAAAGATGGATTAACTATAAAGTGTTGTGAGATCATCCCTGAAACTGGTGTTCTCCAGGCTCCAAGATCTTTGGGATAATCTAAAATATACTTGTTCTCTCTCGTAATAGTGTGTCCCTGCATGCATGTGGAATGTAACTGTGTATTCTCTGAAGATGGTTAGCACACAGTTTAGATTGCCTCGTGGTCTATGGATTCCTCTCTGTAGGTAGCAGGTGGGCAGGCTGATTTGTATTGTTTCAGTCTCTGGACTGTCTGCCCACTTCCTATAGGTAATATAAGCTGGAACACACTCTTCATCCTTTGCAGCCATGACTCTATAACTTTTTTATACGTAATACGGGCCATTTGTTTTGGAAGTTTCTTCACTTTGAAGTTTCAGGTTATCTATCATTACATATAGGACATAAGTGGTGCTTGCTAACATGCTAAGGGCAAGAGCTGGCCATCAAATCTGGAGAAGGGAAGGAATATTTACTCCATTCTTGTGTGACAAGATGGTGATTTTGGATTGCCTCTAGAGCAGCTAGCAGGTACCATAGCTGTGGGCTCTGCAAATGTCCCAGCTTCACCTAGTGTTACTATATGAGGACGAGGTTTAGCCTTATTTGTTTTGTCCCAACTTTGCAACCGGCAAGAGTCCATTCTGATTTGGTACATTAGCAGGGTCACATTTCACAATAAACCTGACTATAGTTGGAAATGGGTGGGAGGATATGCACCGATGTGGTATGAGAATGTAAATGGGAGCCGGATTCAATACTGTACAGAGATTTAGCACATTCCATGTGTGACCTCCCACTCTCCTCTCAGGACCTTGGTCTGTTTGGTCAAACATTAAAGTGACTCAACACATGTAGAACTGACAGGCTACAATTTAAATGGAACAGGACAAAACAGGACGGATAACGATTGGGGGTCTTGATTGATAATGGAAATGGTCAATAAAAGCTGCAGGCTGAGGCATTGCCATCTCTGCCTTGTGTCTTAATCCAAGTCCTATTGGGAGCAATAAAGACACCATCAGACTGCCTTTTGAATTCATCACAGAAAAAGGTGATTTTCAAAGAAATGTACCTGGAATTGTAAGTGAAAATATTGGGAAGTCAAGGACACTTGTGTACATATGAATGTTTTAGACAAGTGGTACTTAAGGTTCCAATCGAGTAAAGAACTTAGGGAAATGCTCAACTTTAAGTATATAAGTATTTCCACTTAACTGAAATACTCATATGCTTAAAATACAAGCACATGGAGCTCTGCTGGATCTGTGCCTATGCTACAAATTCAGGAAAGTATTTAAGCACATGCTTCATTATAAGCATGTGCAGAAGGCCTATTGACAAATGGGAATTTAAGACGCACGTGAAATACCCACTTAAATACTTTCCTGAAGAGGCATACTTTCCTGTATTTGCACTTGAGTGTAAAATCAATTCTGTGTCTTAAAGAGAGTGTAGAAATAAGTGGGTGGGTCTGGGAATGGCCCATTTATTTAAATAGGCAAATCTACTTTCAATATAATTAAGTGAACTAATTATGCTCTTAAATTAATGGGTTAATTTCCACATTGTAATAATTATGAATTAATTAAAATAACTTCATTTGCTAATCTTTGTTGCCTTTTCTCTAAACATCAAATAACTGAGGGATATATTTGAATGTGAGCATATTAGAGGTTTTCATTTTTATTTTTCAAAACCTTCCTCGATATTGAAGTATCGCAACATTAAAAGTTAGCTGCCACAAAAACATCCAGAAAATCTATGACCAAACAACCAACAAAAATGGAAAACAGAGTAAGTGGTTTGTAAAAAACATATTAGTTATTACTGATTGACTGAACTATAGTAGTTGGGGTAGCAAGTAGCTTATTCTAAGGAGAGAGAATTCTGAATTTAATTTATATCTCACAGTACAAGTGAAAATATTTGCTCTAAGGCCAGTTATATATCTTTTGCTAATATGCAGTTTAGCAATAGGACATTCAGGTAAAGGTTAATATGACAAATCATAATATCTGTCAGGAAATAAAAAAAGGATTTTGAGAAAAAAGATAGCTAGTTTAAATTTACAATAATTGCTTAGCATCAACACTACACACAAGCCTTCACTCTCTCTATTTTTGTTCTTCACACTTAGTGTCAAAGTAGTACCTTTAAAATTTGGCCACCACTGTCCACAATGTGCATCATCACTTCCACGTTTCTGGCCACACTTTTTCCTCCTTTTTCAAATTCTCCTCTTTCTATAGTGATGTATAAATCATTCCTCATTTCGCCTACAGAAAGGAAACAAAATCCAACAGTATAAGGGGCAATGCAAACCACATGAATACAGCCTGAATTTTGCAGGAAGGAAGTAGAGAGGCAAATTCCATATGAGAATGATAAATCCTTTTTAAGTGTATGTTTCAAAGTAAAAGCAAGTCTGGCTTTGACTCTCTCTAGGGATGAGATTAATTAGAGCTGTTTAGCAGCAAAAGGACAGAACTCCCAGTGAAACTGTGTCAACAATGATGGGCCACAACCGTGACTTTAGGAACTTCCTCTTTACAGCTCACCTCTAGGTTCAGTAGAAGTCAAAATGAGGCTACACTCCTATAGCAAGTGGAGGCCAAATTGTAGAATAAAGTTAAATATGTTCCATAATTTAAATATCTCCCCTTAAGTAGTACAGTAAATTGTCTATCAGGGTTTAGTTAAATCAGGCATAATACTTTTGTGGGTCAGTTCATTTAAAGTTTACTCTAATCTGGCCAGTTCCCCACAACCGGTAGGTCATCTAAAAAATGGTTGTTCTATAACAAAAATAAGAGATCTCACTGTGGTGAAATGAATCATACAGAAACTAATGGACAGAGATAATACATTAAGACCGGAAAGATGTTCAGCACTGATTGTAAGATAACTTGCTAGATACCGCATCAATGTAGCTACCTTTAGCAAAACCAGATTTGCAGATGAAGGTTACACAAAGGAATTAGGAGGTGGCTATACCTTCTTTTGGGAAGGGAAAACAACAGAGGAAAACAGAATTTATGGCATTAGTTTTTCCATTAAAAACAGTTTCACTGATTTCAGGAAAGACTTACCTATGGGCACAAATGAACACCTAATGACTCTGTAAATTCCCTTAGAAATTCATGCTTTGTGATTTGTATCAGTGCTTATGTTCCAACCATGAAGAGTACAGAGGAACTAAAAGAACAGTTCTATTCTGATTTGGATGACATAATCAAATCTACATCCAGTGAAGACAAACTCATACCTTTGGGAGACTTTTCTTCCAGAGGTGGAAAAGATAGTGCGGACTTCAACTGGTCTAAGAAAGAACTATAGTATCAGAAAAATCACCAGCAACTGTCTCCTCCTACTCAAGAAGTATGCTGAACATGAGCTCGTTACCATCAACACAATCTTTAGGCAAGCCGACAAATATAAAACTTCATGGATGCATCTGAGATCAAAGCACTAGCATCCGATTGACTATGTCATTATACAGCAAAGAGACATTAGGGACATCAAGATAAGCAAACTGTTGGACCGATTACAGGATGACCAGAGCCATTTTCATTTTACAAGTGGTATTGCACTCAATGAAACAGTGCCGAACAGATCAAACTAAAATTTAACATAGCAAACTTGAAATGTCCATTTCATCAAGAAAAACTGAGGGAAAACAGAGGAAAAAAACTGATAGCATTACATCATCCAAAAAACACACTCAAAAGTGGTATATGCTGATATCAGTCATCCTCTAAGCAAAAGAAGAAACTCTAGGCAAAAATCAAAGATGGCACCACAATTATTTTGATGAAAATTATGATGAAATCAAAAAGATCTTCAAGGAAAAAAATGATGCATTTTTGGCTTGGCAAAAAGATAAAGAATCAACATCAAAACAAAGACATTCAAGTACCTGCAAGCCAAGGCTCAAAAACGGCTTTGTGTTCTACAGGATAACTGGTAGGAAAAGAAAGCCGAAGAAATACAGCATTATGCCAATAGTAACAACTCAAAGTTGTTTTAACTCCCTGAAGGCCATTTATGGCCCATTGAAATCAGGTTCAGCTCCACTAAAGAGTTCAGCTGGATCTACCTTAATCAAGGACAAGACAGACAGCTCTGAAAGATGTGTGCCACTTTACTGAACTACTCAACCTTCCCTCTACTGTCAACTCACAGGTGCCAGAGGAACTAACACAGCATCCCATACATGAAGAAATTGTGAAGCTACCTCCCACTGAAGAAATGCAAAAAGCTGTGAACAAATGAAGACAGGTAAATCACCAGGGAAAGACAGGACAGCAGTTGAAATCATCAAATTTGAAGGCCTCCAAACTGTCAACTAGCTATATGAAATTATTAAGGATATTTGGGAAACGGACAAAATTCCTCAGGATTTCAAAAGATGCAATAATAATTATACTATACAAAAATAAAGGAAATAAATCTGACTGTGGCAACTATCAGGTTATCTTCCTTGCTATCAGGGCTCTACTATCAGGTCTTCCCTGCTATCAAGGCTCCTCCTTGGCTCTACTGTTACCAGAAAAGTAAATCTTGATGTTGAGCTCACTAACAGAATCGGCAAAGTAGCCAGGAACTTTGGTCTTTTCCAAGACAGAACCTGGAACAGTAACAAATTGTCAACTATAGTAAAAATCCATATTTACAGAGACATGCGTCTTATGCACTCTTATGTAGCTCAGAAACATGGACGATTTATGCCAAATATACCAAAAGACTAAACAATTTTCATATCAGATGCTTGTGAAAAATTCTTTGAATAAGACAGCAAGAAAGGGTGACAAATGTGGAAGTGTTAAATCATGCTGGTATGTCATTCATGGGAATGTTGATTAGTAAGAAAAGACTCAAGTGGCTTGGACATGTCAAGCAAATGTCAGATTACAGGATCCTGAAGATTGTGCTGTATTCTGAAGTTTGCAAAGAGTCTAGAAAGAGAGGCAGACCGCAGGATGCTTGCAGGATGCTTGCAAAGATGATTTAGTATCCTTTGGAACCTCTGTGGATGATTGGGAAAGGAGCGCAGAATGCAGCTCTGGTTGGCGGAGTCAGCTTGTAGATGGAGCAAGGCATTGTGAGGCAGACTGGATCACGCTTTGTGATGACCAGCATTAGAGCAGGAAAGAATCTGCTGCTCAGACTCAGAGCATTGCTAGTGCATGGGTGTGCCCTACCTATGGATGGGACTGTAACTGATGCATCAGACTCAGCAGCCAAAGAACTCATCAGCGTGTATACCATGCTCTGTAAAGATAAAGTGTGCCATTCTTCTGTCAGCAGGGTGGTAAGATCCTTGCTTGTACTTTGCTGCATTGGCTTGTTGAAACAGTATCAGAGAAACTTCTATCAGAGACCCAACATACATTTAGATCAGGTCCAAGCACACTCAGTCACTCATGAACCAGCAATAGAGAGGCTCCAGCCAATTCCCCCCAACTCCCCAGCTTTGCACCGAGAGCTGTACTGTCTTGCATTGGTCGGAAGCCTGTCTAATGTAAGTTCATTATCCAGTCTGCCCCTCCCATGATGTGGAGAGGGCACATACTAGGCTTGGTAAACTGAGCTAATATTACCAAAGCCCTTCATCCAAAACACACTGTTTTATATAAAATATAAAACAGATTTATTAACTACAGAAAGATAGGTTTTAAGTGATAAGTAGCAAGCACAGAGATCAAAAGTTGGTTGCTTAAGAAATAGAAGTAAATTCGCAGTCTGAGTTCTACAAACAAAAGAGGATTTGAATCAAGCAGTGTCTCACCCTGACAGATGATACAGACAGATCTTTAATACACAGGCTGGAACTGCCTTCCATCCCAGGACCACCTTCGGCCAGTTCAAGGTCTTTGTCCTCCAGACGTTTCTTCCAAGTGTTGAGGGGTGGGGTGGGGAGAGACCATGTGATTATATCACTTCTCTTTTATAGCTTTTGACTTGGCAATCGGTACTGCCTGATTCCCTACAGGTTCTCTCTGAGAAGTCTTCTAGGACAGCCACTGAGAGAGTGGATTCTCTTTAGTTGGCCATCAGAGCATCTGGCTACTCCATTGTTGTACCTGAAAGGTTGGTTGTGGGTGTTCCCAACCTCACAACCTATTTCAGTAACACACACACACACACACACACCCCAGAACTTCGTAACTTCACATACAAGGATAGTACACACAATCCAATGGATCAAAACTTTTTAAAGTTATACCTCACGAGGCATACTTTTTACAAAACATATCATAATTACATGACAGTGGTGAATATGGGGGTTACAGGGTGCTACTCTGAGGTAGAGTGTCACAGACAGATCATGTTATCATAATGGGTGATCGCAGACTCTCAAAAAAGTCCTCTATGGTGAGCCGAAACTCAGAAAGAGCAGGAAGGGTGATCATTGTAAACACTTCAAAAATACCATTAAGTTGAATGTTAACTCTTGTGGCATAAATCTGGATAACTTCGAAGACACAGCCAAGGACAGACCTGAACAGAGAGCAACTATGCATAAAGGTTGTATATACTTCAAAAAAGACAGATGCAAAAAACTGACCGAAAATAGTACCAAGAGTCATGCCAAGTCTTCACTGGGAACATACACATTCCTATACAACTTCTGTTCATGACCTTGCTGTACACAGATGCGGGGTACATGACAAAGCCATATGTATATACTTTTAAAAAAAATCATCAAGGATGCCCATGGGTTTTTTTTTTATTGTAGAACCATAAATATCCAAATAAATATTTTATAAATAATGACAATGATGACACACCATTATAACAGTTCATCTTAAGATTCAATCAACTTAAACTTGCAGGATAGAATCATATTGTGTCACTTTTCCTTACATACTTTCTACTTCATGCCTCTAACGATTTTCAAGTAGCAGAAATGAGTGAGTGTTCTCACATTATTCAGCTGATACACGTGCGATTGTTAAAATCATCCCACCAAATCATCCTCCAAACTATGACCCTATGAACAAAAGGTACAGAATTTATTTTTTTGCTGCACGACCAATTTCGTTTTAGCCCTTTAGGACTACACCATAACAAAGATGAGGATGGGGTCTAAATTATGTTATTCAAGTGGCAAGCAAACCAGGAATATTAACATTTTGCTATTTCTGGATTTTACAGAAACTTTGTCTACTTTTAAAAAACAGCTTATAATAAAATTTTCTAGAAATGTAACACAGGATGCTAACTAACAGAAATGTGTGACGGGAGGTCCTTGTGTGGGACATGTTTACTCAAGTATTGGTTCTAGTTTCTCACTTTGCAGAGCTTTAAATTCAGATCAATTGTTAAGAAATGCATCTCTTTAATTAAAAAGATGATTTGCAAGAGGAATAATTTTGGCATGGAAGTGGGAACTATGAATACAAAGGCGATGCATCTGCTGTAAAATTCAGCAGTTCCACTTCATAAGGAGTTGTGCATACTTTGTATGGGGTCTCCATAAAAACACATACCACCAAGTTCCAGAAATATTAGGTCCTAATGAATCTGCATCTCAGCTGAAACCACAGAAACCTCCTGATTCTATTTTTTTAAACTGTGCAGAAGTCTGATGCAAAACAAGATAGCAGTTCTGGCAGGCTCAAAAGCTTTACAAACTTTTGTGAAGCTTTCAATGCCACGGCCCAAGTTTCAGTTTTTTAACAAAATGCCAAACCAAGTCATTTTTTGTTGCCCACAGAGCTCTAACTGCAGGGAAGAAGAGACAGAAGAGGAGGATGTGCCCTTCATAACATCAATGTGTTATCAGCGGAATGTGCCACAGCAGACTTTAGTGGGGCAGAGGAGGGTGTATAATTTAGACAATACACTTCCTGATCTAAATTCACTCCGGAAACTCTACCCTGTTTTTGACATTTCAGATAAACTCAGTCATCTGGATTGCCTTACTGGAGAAAAGATGGATTTTTTTCAGTATTATCCAATGATAATTAAAACAATGAAGAGCATACATCTCTCACGCTGTAGGAGGAACAATATGGCTTTATAGGGTAAAAGATGGGTAGAAAAGCAAGGGGAAATGATTGAGTAACAGAAGGATGAATCATGTAGAATGACTGCTATACTTAAATACCCATATGAAGCAAATACACTCAATGTCAGGCAGATAAAACAACAAGAGGCTAGTCACAAGGCCAATATCAAATCTGAAGCACTACAATGCAATGCTTTTGATGCTTTTATTACATTATAGCCCATTTTATTTATATTAAATACCTTTAGATGATACAGTTAGTTCAACAAAACACATACACACGCTGTAGACATAACAGTACTGGGATGCTACAGTACTTGAAGCCAAGATCTCAAGAAATCTTTCGCATTTTCTATATAGGTCTGTATATTAAACACAAAAAAAAAAAAATAGTGTGACAAAGTTTCCTCCTCTACCTTTGGGTGGGTCCTGCGCTTTGGACAGATTTTGCTCACCTTCAGTGATCTTTCCATGTCTGGATCAATCCTCGTGTCTGATCAGGAGTTTGGGAGGTTGGGGGAACCCGGGCCCGCCTCCACTCCGGGTTCCAGCCCAGGGCCTGGTGGATTGCAGCTGTCTATAGTGCCTCTTGTACAGGTGCATGACAGCTCCCTTACAACTTCCTGGGCTACTTCCCATGGCCTCCTCCAATACCAGTTTATCCTCACCACAGAGTGTCTGATGTTGCTACTCCTAGTCCTCCAGTAGCACACCTCCTCACTCTAGTCTCTTGCCTCTGCTCCGCTCACATGACTACCTCTCCTCTGGCTCCTACCCATGACTGGAGGTGAGTCCCTGAAACCCCCATGTCTTGCCCTGATTAGCCTGCCTTGATTAGCTGCAGGTGATCTAATCAGCCTGTTTGCCTTAATTGGTTCTAGCAGGTTCCTGATTACTCTAGTGCAGCCCCTGCTCTGGTCACTCAGGGAAAAGAAAACTACTCATCCAGTGACCAGTATATTTGCCCTCTACCAGACTCCTGTACCCTACTGGTCTGGGTCTGTCACAATAGATTAAAAGAATGTTTAACTTGTAAAGTCAAGCCTTCCTAAATTAGTAAATGTTAGAATTAAGGTTATGTGCGCAGCCTTAATTTGGCTCCCTTGTGCATGTGTGTTATCCTACAGTTTTAATTACGTGATACCATGCTATTTTTTCCACAGGACCACTGCCTCAATCAGTGCACAGAATGGATGGTCGTCTGGGGACAAATCAGGGCTGTGTAATAAGAAAGGCAGCTGAAATCAGGAGCAGTAATTGTAGAGATGAAGCATGATCAGTACAAATGGAATCTTCAGAAAATTTAGCTGCCAAACTAGTAAGTATATGAGCATATGGGTTTTGTTTGCTTTTTAATATGGGCAAACAATGTATTTCCCCAATCTCATTTCTGAATTCCTTGGGTGAAGCATATATATATATTTTTAAGAGTCATCCTGAGGCAGATACCTAGCATGGTAAATTAAAGCCTGTTAAGTTTTCTAAAATTATAAGAAACTGAGATCAAGATCTTCTAATGGGTAGTGTCAAACAACTTTAAGTACAAATGGCACTACCAGCTCTACCTATTATATACATATTGGGTATAAAAAATACAAACACAGATGTGACTTGTGCATCTCCTCAAAAACTGTATGTGTGTAGATAGCATTTATCAGTTATCACAAACTCCAGTGGATCACAGCTGGTATTATAATGGCCCACCATTATAGGAGGAACTCTGTAGAAAGGGATAGGTATAAATCAGGTATATATCAACAAGGTCACTAATGAAGCTAATAATGACCAGAGTCTGATAACCAGTCACACAGTTATAGCAGAGCTAAGAGCTGCTTCTCTGTGTGGGTCAGGAATCATGAGATGAGAGTCAACAGAAGCTCTGGCAGACAGTTTTGGCTTGTGAGTCTGTCAGTCCTTGTAAAAGACAGAGGCAACATGGTCATTTCTCGGACAGGACCTAGGTGCAAGGCCTGAGGTTTCTGCTAAAGGGAGTTTGCTGTTTGTTACCATTCCTGTTTCAGAAAACAAACAGATTATACAACGAAAGCACCCTGACTCTCTGTCACCAAACAGGCGACTGGCTTGCATGGCCCTGAAAATCTGGCATCACTTGGCCAAAAGGTAACAGTATATTTTTCCTTTTCTTCTACATAAGATCGGCCATACTGGGTGGGAGCAAAGGTTCATCTAGCCCAGTATCCTGTCTTTTAACAGTGGCTAATGCCAGGTGCTTCTGAGGAAATGAGCAGAACCGGTAATCATCAAGTAATCCATCCCCTGTTGCCCATTCCCAGCTTCTAGCAAACAGACACCACTGATGGACCTATCCTCCATGAATTTATCTAGTTCTTCTTTGAATCCTGCTACAGTCTTGGCCTTTACAACATCTTCTGGCAAAGAATTCCACAGGCTGACTGTACGTTGTGTGAAGAAATAGTTAAATATATTCTTCTACCACACCAAAACCTAAACATTAAAAAAAAAAAAGCAGCTATCTACCTTTTTCCAACTTTTGTTCTTCAAGATGTTGCTCATGTTCATTCCATTTTATTTGTAGGTATGTTCAAACCCACATGCACAGTCATCAGAGATTTTTACCTTGGCAATATCTGTAAAGTCAACTATAGCGCTCCCTTGAGTGCCATGCCCATGTGTCTATTAGGCGCTGCCTACTCTATGCCCTTCAGCTCCTTCTTGCCTGCAACTCTGTCAGAGAGGAGACCGGGTAATGGAATGGACATGAGCAACACATCTTGAAGAACAACAGTTACCTACCTTTTTTTAACTGCTTTTTCTTCTTCAAGCGCTTGCTCATGTCAATTCCATTCTAGGTGACTCACAAGCAGTATTCTTGGAGGTGGGCTCGGAGTTCACAGTCTAGCGGCTTACAGTACTGCTCTACTGAAGCCAGCATTCTCCTGGGCCTGCTGGGTAAGTGTGTAAAGGCACGCAAATGTGTGGATGAATGACCAGGTGACTGCCCTACAGATGCCCTGTATAGGCACCTGGGTAGGAAAGCTGCAGAAGAGGCTTGTGCCCTGGTTGAATGACCAGTTACAATTGCCAAAGGGAGCACCTTTACTGATCACAGCAGAAGCGAATGCAGGCAGTGATCCAAGAAGAAATTCTTTCAGCAGACACCTTTCATCCTGTTGGCCTCTGCGACAAACAATTGCGTCGACTTGCAGAATGGCTTGGTCTATTCCAGGGGTACGCAACCTATGGCACGCATGCCGAAGGGAGAACACAAGTTGATTTTCAGTGGCACTCATATTGCCTGGGTCCTGGCCACCGGTCCGAGGAGCTCTGCATTTTAATTTAATTTTAAATAAAGCTTCTTAAACATTTTAAAAACCTTAGTTTAGTTATATATTATAGACTTATAGAAAGAGACCTTCTAAAAACATTAAAATGTATTACTGGCACGCGAAACCTTAAATTAGAGTGAATAAATGAAGACTCGGCACACCACTTCTGAAAGGTTGCCAACCCCTAGTCTATTCAATATAGAAGCCTAGTGCCTTCCTGATGTCTAGGGAATACAATCTATGCTCCTCCTCCGACTAATGTGGCTTTGGAAAAAAGACAGCCAAGTAAATGTCCTGGCCCGTATGAAACTGCTAGACCACCATGGGCAGGAAAGCCGGGTGGAAGACCATATAGGGCGGTTCCAAGGCAAGCACTCTAATCTCAGAGACCCGGTGGGCAGATGTTATCGCAACTAGGAATGCAAACTTCCAGGAAAAGAGAAGGAGAGAGCAGGAAGCCAGAGGCTCGCGGGGGGGGCGGGGAGCTGTCCCATGAGCCATGACAACACAAGATTCAGGTCCCATGGTCGAACGGGGTCCCTAACATGTGAGTAGAGGTGCTTGAGTCCCTCGAGGAACCTGGCAGTCATGTCCTGGGTGCAAACTGACTTACCATCGAGTGGCAGATGGAAGGCCGAAATAGCAGCCAAGTGGACCTTGACAGATGAAAGGGTCACCAACAGGGACAGAGCTGCAAAGGGAACCCCCTCCAACATCGATGCAGGATTCCGCCACCATTTGAGTGATGACAGTACGTGTCCGGGACCCTGACCATATAGTTCACACTGTGTCTGTTGAAGACATAGACCGATGCCAGCTATGCCTGCAGGGGCCTGAGGTGGAGCCACGTGTGCCAGACCACGCAAATGCAGACCGCCATGTGGCCCAACAATTGCAGGCAACGTGAGCGTTGGTGAGAGGGTGGGCTTGCATGCACAAGATCAGGTCTGCCATGGCTTGTAACCAAGCCTCAGGAGGAAGGCTCTGGCCTGAGTAGAATTGAGGACTGCTCCAATGAACTATATGCATTTTCCAGGAATTAAGGTCCATTTTTTTCTTGTTTATTAACAATGGACTGTAAGAACCGTTAATGTTCTTGTGATGCATAACAAAGCTCTCTGACCAACTGTCACAAGCAGTAAGAAGGAACTGAGAAGGCGTAGGATTGACAGCACCTAACGAACCAACGCATGAGCCCACTCTACGGACACTGATAAGATAAAAATCTCAGATGATTGTGTACATGGGCGCGCACTCACCTAGAACTAGAATGGAATCGACATAAGCAAGCATGCGAAGAAGAACTTACAGATCTGAACATTCTCATGTGGACTTCCACTGGGAGTTGTGGGGTTAAATCTCCATGCAAATTTTGAAAAATACAGAAGTTATGGTATGGTCATATTAAATTAACGGAAGCTGGGGAAACTGCAATAATACCGTCTGTGATTCAGCCCTAACTTTCCCATGAATCCTGAGTATTTGCTGCACACAGTGTAGGGCTATTTGCCTGATGCTCCATATGATCCTGCAATTGTATGTCAACCTCGATGTGAAGAAAACACCTCCAGAGCTTGGTTGTCAGGCTGAGAAAAAATCTTATAGCCCAGAAGCCTGGGGCAAGTACAATTGCTATCTGACCTAGTAAAAGTGTTGGGTTTCCTGCCTGCCTAACGAAGAAGATACAGGATCCCGGAGGTAGGCTTAATGACATCAAACAAGATAGCACTGACCAGCCATTCAAAGGCAAAAGTATCTAAAGGGGCTGAGTGGGAGTGGAGCAAAAGAGAACAGGTTGCATCAGTCTACAAAAAACTTGACAACAGCTAGGTTGCTAATGTATGGAGACAACTGCCTATCATGCTGATTAATATTGTCTCAATGTTTCCAGACTGTCTCTATCCATCTGATTTCTCTTGTCTCAGACTGTAAGTTCAAGACTATCTGTTCTGGGTTTGTGCACGCTGGGATCCTGGTCCATAAATAAGGCACCTACGTGCTACAAAATGAAAATAATAGTAAGTCATAGTGGGAAGAGAAACAGCTGACTAAAGAAGCAGAACTGAGCCTACAGGAGCTTAGGCAGCCAGGAATGGGATATGCTTAGCTGATCTCAGCCACTTATGCAATGGCTTGGGAGGAAGGCATGGGACCAAGGTAGAAGTGCACAGCTGAGTGTCTGTTGGAAACTTTTAACTATTGGTGCGCGAATCAAATATTAGCCATGTTTTATATGAAGAGTTAATTGATGAAGAGTTAATAAATGTTTACTAAAACATGTTATAAGTATGTTACAGACACCACCAATATGTGTTATTGAGGGTTATAAATAAGCACAGCAGAAAATGGTGTTATAGATTATTATCCATGGATATAAGCAACCTATATTGACTTTTTGGGGCTCTGTTGCAATCTGTAGCATTCAATGAACCTTTTATTAAAACATCCATTAATCATTTATTAACAATTTATTAATAGAACCTTAATAAAGAATAAGATCCAAATTACAATTGGGTAGGGGGAAGAGGTAGGGACTAGTCTGGGGGTTTTCTGCTACAGGGAAGTAGTGCAAAGACAATTATTTTTTATAGTAAAGCAGGCAACAATTTTAATTTTCCAGCCAAGCCAGAGCAGCCTGCAGAGTGACTTGTATAGCCTTGCAAACTTTTTGTGAAAGGACAGTATCTGAGGTGATTTGAAGATGGGGAGTAAGGTTTAAAACCTATAAGCTGCAGTCGAGGGCAGTTTTTTCCTTTTCTAGCCAAAAAAAATGACAGTTTAAATTCTAACCATGTTGGAAAAAGCTTTTTGGTGAAATAAACTATAATCTGATTACTTGCTACTGGAGCCAAACACAAATTGATTGTATTTTAGGTGGGTGATGGCCTCTTCCTGACGCTTTGTTTTTGCTTTGCAATTGTGAATGTAGCTGCAGCTGCCAAGGCCAGTTTAGTTTGCAAATAAATCCTTGACTTACATAGTATTTTCAACACATTCATGTAAAAACTACTCTCACAGAGACTGTGTTGATTTTTAATTGAAAAATGTGTGGGGTTTGGGGAAGTTTAATAAAATGAATCAGCTAAACAAAAACGAACCACTAATCAGCCTGAATCAGCAGAAAGTAATTCTGAGCTAAGTTCACGTATGTCACATGACAGAATACAATTATAAGAAATATTCCATTTTTTAGAACTCAGGGAAAGCTAAATATCTATGGTTATAAGTCCAGAAATATGCAATATTTTGTGCAATTTCCAGAAAGCATGAAGAGCTTTTTGATAACGGTACACCTTTTGGAAGTCAGCTTTAAAACTGATTCCCTATGTCTACTTGATCACTCTGCTGCAGTGCAATATATGTAAGCAGAAAACGTATAATTTTATCCACAAAAGGCTTCTCCTAGTAATATTGCATCACTCTCTGTAAAATACAACATAAGGAGATAGCAAAGGTTTTTTGTACTGTTTTTGAGCACCACTTACACAGCTGTTAAACAATATGATTTCAGTTTGCAACTTGCAGACAAAAATGGCCTTAATCTTGGATCAAATTATACTAATCACTAAGGGAGCAAAAGACTGTACAGAACCAACCTCAAAGCTTATTAGAGAAGTGTCTCAGACATGCATACAGAAAAGCTATTTCTCTTCTTGCTGATAGATCTAATGACAAGATTCTAGATGAGAAAGAATAAGATTAGTGAAGCATAGGAGACCTTGTATTCCCTTTGCTGGCACAGGAGACTTGGAATCTGGGACAGATGATGGTCTCTCACAGGGAATAAACACAGTTTAAGGAATTACAGGGTACCAGGCAAATGAGCTCCAATTAAAACTGTTTGGGCCTATCTGGATTGTGCAAATTCTTCAAATATGTTAAATGCGGTTATAAGAAGGACAGTGATCAATTGTTCTCCATGCCCACTGAAGATAGGGCAAGCATTAATGGGTTTAACCTGCAGCAAGGGAGATTAGGTTAGATGGTATGAAAAACTTTTTAACTATAAAGCACTGGAATTGGCCTCTAAGGGAAGTCATGGAATCCTAAAAACTGGAGGTTTTTAAGACCAGATTGGTCAAATACCCATCAGGGATGGTTTAGGTTTACTTGGTCCTGCCTTAGTGCAGGGGGCTGGACTTTGACTTCGAGGTCCTTTCCAGCCCTATGTTTCTATGATTTGGCTGCCATCCATACGGGTCATATTGCAGAAGTAGAGCTGGAGCTGATATAGTCTCAGGCCTACTCTACACCACACAGTTAAGTCGACGTAAGCTACCTAATTATGTCAGTATCTACACTACAGCCTTGCTCTCGCCAGTTTAAATGCCCTACTACACCAACATAATTTCATCTCCATGAGAGGTGTAGGGCTTATGCTGGTTTAGTGAGGGTGACACAGTGTCTGTGTAGACACTGCAGGAGCCATGAAATTGAGAAGAAAGCCAGAGGGCTAGAGACCAGCTGTCTCTCACTCTCCTGGGGAGATGGGCAGCTGGATCCTGCCCCTGGCTGGGAGCCGGGGCGAGAAGCCTGGGCAGCTGGATGCCGCTGTGAGGCTGTATGATGGAAATATAACCATTGACATAATTAATACTGCTACTGTTAGATAATTGCAACAAATTTTGTACAAAGTATGTCATGTAAGGTATCAATAGAAAAGTTACAATCCATCAAATATGATTATCCTGTTTGTATGCATATATCATCTTTGTATCTAAAGATACCAGTATTGACTATGTACCAGTATTTCAAATGTGTTTGCTCCTGGGGTTAACACCCACAAGGTAGTCTACTTCTAGTCTAGCCAGCACGTTGTGAATGGTCCATTCAAGAAAGAACTCCTGACTCAATAGTTTTGTAATTTTGTCTCATATAGGATTTTAACTAGTAGACTTAAAACAAATTCGTTCAAGCAAAAGTGGGGTAAAAGATTTACAAAGACATAATAAATAAAAATAATATTAATAAAACACAGGCCACAACAGTACTAATTAAATTATGCACATATTTTCCAGGAGAGGTCAAAATTAGTGAAGCATTTTTAACCAGATTTCAAACAGTTTTCATAAATTGATTCTAAAATAGCTTTTGAGTCCTCAAATTTTCATTTGCAACAGGATTTTGAGAGACCTAAAGTTTTTTGCATGATGATTTACGAAATTCAGTTATTTTGCCTATGCTAGCTCATGCAGAAGTAGATTGCCAGAATATTTCTGCCTGCAGTCTCTTTAAAGAAGTGCTCTTTCCCCTGGAGCTTTTAGGGAAACAAACCTGACAGTGACTTGCTGAAATCCTGGGTGCACTTGAGGTCAGGGGCATCTGGCTAAATGAATTTGCCTACCACACACAGGTTGCTCCTGCACTTCAACTGCAGAAGCAGCAACCTGAAAGCAACCAGATCTCTGAAACACTGTTTAATTTCACTTTGCAGCCTCTCTCTACTCCCCTCTCCAGACCCATAAGCTATAATGGGAGCAAAGCTGCAATTAACAAGTTCTCCGAGCACTCCACAATTCTAATCCCTTTCTCAGACCACTACTCTCACTACCTTGTCTCCCAATGCACTAAGCAAATCAACACAGCAGGAGGAGAAAATTGTGTGTGGAGAGAGAAAGCTCATTTTACTCATCCACCTTGAGACATGCTCATGTATATCTCCTCCAGTGCCCCACTCTTCAAGACTTGCACAAATGGTAGCTTGTCTGGCAGAACTGACGATTTAAAAGAGGAATTAGAGTAGGATTTTGAATGCAGAAGATATATTCCTCACAGATCATAATAGTTTTATGAACGCTGGAATTTACTTGACAATATTCTTTTAAACTCATTTCTGGGTACCTAATGCAGTCAGACAACATTACTAGCAAAGGTAAAAAAATTAACTAACTTTTGTAGTCTTGGCAACTAGGAAAAGAAACAAACGTAGAAAAAGTAGGAAGGCCTGAGTCATCTAATGTGGAAGGTGAAAAATTCACATCATTTCTTCATGGAAGAATACACAAGTGTGTTTTGTTTCTCACTGCATGCACATTTATTTAATAAAAGTAATGGTTCTTTATTAAGTAAATAATGTACAATCAGATGCAGAGGTAAATGCTCAATATGATGAGCAGGGAATTAATGCCACAGCTCTCATTAGCATTACTTTTAAATTCACCTGAGCTCTTGTATGCTAGACATGCAATTTTCCTTCTCAAAGTCATAAATTATTGAAAATAACTTATAAAGAACGTGCTCACAGCTTCATCCATCATAGGCTATGAGGTTATTTTCACAACAACTACACAACCCACAAGGCTCTACATACAGCATTTTTTTAAATTCCAGAGAAAGGGGGCACAACATGTGAGTGGAGGAATAGATTTATTGGAACATGTGTTCCTACACATAAGCAGAGAAAAGAATAGATCCAGAAGTGACATTGGTAGTTATGGAGTCAATAGCTTCTTGAAAAGTGGACTGTCAGGAACTTCAGAGACCTAACAAAGATAGGTGAATGGGCAATGCAATGACAAGTGAAGTTCAATGTTCACAATGTGAAGTTATGCACACTATGGGGGAAAAAATTAAGTTACAGTATAGAACCCTGTGAGGTTTCTATATTAACTGTAGGAAAGGGAGCTGAGTGTCAGTGTACATAGCTCAGTGAAGACTTCAGCTCAATGTGCAATTGTGGTCAAAAAAAGCAAACAAGATTTTAGGATGCATAAGGAATGGGATGGAGAATATTAGAGAAAAAATAATGATGCTATATAAATCAATGCTGGGTGTAATACTGGTCACTCCATTCAGGAAGGATATTGCAGAATTAGAGGAAGTTCAGAAGAGGGAAGTGAGAATGATTGGGCAAGGAAAAGAGACAGTTACCTTTTCTGTTTTTCTTCGAGATGCGTTGCTCATGTCCATTCCATAATAGGTGTGTGCGCTCACCACATGCACCAGTGCCGGAAATTTTGCCTTCAGTAGTATCTGCAGAGGACCATCTCTGCCGTGCCCCGGAGTGGCGCGCACTTGCCACAATGCAAGGGCCGCAGCCAGGTCCCTCCACTCTCAGTTCCTTCTTGCTGGAGACTCTGACAGCGGGGAAGGAGAGCAGATCATGGAATGGGCATGAGCAACACATCTCGAAGACCACCACTTACGGAAAAGGTAACCGTCTTTTCTTCTTTGTGTGCTTGTCCATTCCATATTAGGTGACTCCCTAGCAGTACCCCTGGAGGTGGATAAGAGTTCACGAACATGTAGCTTGTAACACAGCTCTGCCAAACCAAGTGTTGCCTCTTGTGGTGTAATGCGCTATGAATGTGTGAACATTGTTGCTTTGCAAATATCCTGGATAGGAATGTGCCCCAGGAAGGCCACTGAGGGCGCCTGAGCTCTGGTCAAATGGGCCCTGACGATTGGCAGCAATGGGACCTGTGCCAGCTCGTAACAAGTCTGGATGCAGGAGGTGATCCAGTTGGAAATCCTCTCCAAGGACACCGGAAGGCCTTCATCCTGTCTGCTGTCCTGATAAAGAGTTGGGTTGACTTGCAAAAAGGCTTGCTATGCTCCAGGTAGAACGCTAGGGCACATCTGATGTCCAGGGCATGCAGCCTCCTTTCCTCACTAGTGGTGTGCAATTTGGGATAAAACACTGAGAGGACGATGTCCTGGTTAACCTAGAAGGAAGACACCACTTTTGCCAGAAAGGCCCAATGTGGTCACAGCTGAATCTTGTCCTTGTAGAACACTGTATATGGTGGCTCTGACATCAGGGCTTTAGTCTCTGAGACTCGTTTTACCGACATTACCACTATAAGGAAGATGACCTTCCATGACAGGTGGGAAAGGGAGCAGGAGCCCAGTGGCTCAAAGGGCAGGCCCATGAGCCTAGAAAGAACCAAGGTAAGGTTCCATTGTGGGAATGGAGCCCGGACCAGCAGGAAAAGCCTCCCGAGGCCTCTCAAGAATCTGACTGATATGACATGAATACCATCTGACCTTGGATTGGCACGTGGAAGGCAGAGATGGCCGTCAGATGCACCCTGACTGAACAGTGTGCTAGACTCTGGTTCTTCAGATGGAGTAGTTAGTCTAGGATAGACTATACAGATGAGCATGAAGGAGAGATACCGCACTCGGATGCCCAGCGGGAAATCCTTGGTGGCCAGATAAGTTGCTCTACTGGAAGGCTTTCTACTTCCCAGGAGGACTTGTTGGACCTCATGAGAGCAGATCTATTCCTCCAGGTTCAGCCTTGCAGCATCCATGTGGAGAGGTAGGGGGGTTAGGGGGCGTGGTTGGGAGGTAGAAGATATCCGTGGTCCTGAGACAGCAGGTCCAGATGGTTGGGCAGGGGCCAAGGAAGGCCTGTTGCCAGGATCATCAACGTGCCAAATCAGCGCTGGTGAGGCCATGCCAGGGCGATCATAACTTGTACCTTGTCTCTCTTGATCTTTGCCAGGACCCTGCTGATGAGCGGAATTGGTGAGAACATGTACATCAGGCTCCCTGACCACAACAGGAGGAAGGTATCGGAGAGAGAATCCTTTCTCAGCTCCTGCCAAGAACAAAAATGATGGCATTTGCTGTTTTGTCTCATGGCAAACAAGTCCACTTGTGGAGTTCCCCACCTCTGGAAGATCATGCAGGCTACCTCCAGGTGGAGCAACCACTTGTGGTGACAGGAGGACTTGCTGAGGTGATTCACCAGCAGGTTTATGATGCCAGGGAGATGACAAGCTTTCAAGTGGATCCCATGGCTGATGCAGAAATTCCACAGACAGTGTGCCTATTGGCAGAGAGCTGATGAGCATGCTCCCCCTTGCCTGTTGATGTAGAAGATCGAGGCTATGTTGTCCGTTAACACTCTCACCACTTTGCCCATAAGATGCGGTAAGAAGACTCTGCATGCAAAGCGGACCACTCTGAGCTCTTTGACATTTATGTGCAATGTCATCTTCTCCAGGGACCACATGCCCTGAGTCTGGAGGTTGCTGAGATGCACTCCCCAGTTGAGGGCCGAGGTGTCCGATATCAACTTGACTGAGTGACAAGGGCTGTTGAATGGAATTCCCTCCAGGACCACCCTGGGGTCGGTCCACTATTGCAGCGAGGTAGGTATCATTGGTGGGATGGTAACAACCTTTTCCAGATGATCTCTGGACTGGGAATAGACCATCGCCAGCCACTGCTGTAAAGGTCGCATCCGGAGCCTGACATGGTGGATATGTACACATGTACATGCTGCCATGTGGCCCAGCAGGTGCAGACAAACCCTGGCAGTGATCAGGGGGAATATGGAGACTTCTGTGATAAGGTTCACTAATGCTTGGAACCTCTCAGTAGTAGCTGCAGTTCATGTGTGAACCAGCTGATGAGAAGAAAGAAAAGAAGGTTCTGGTTTTTATCTGAAGAGGTGGTGGTCAGTGTAGTAAGTGAAGGCCCTGATAAAGGCCCAGTATGAGGCCTGAGGCCCGAACTAAACTAATGGTTAAGACTTTGCTAACATAAAGCAAAGTTAAGCTGTGAGCCAGAGGCAGGCTCTGCTCACAGAAGCTGGCAAGGAAAGGGCTGATGCTGCAAAAAGATACGTATCTAAAAGGTACTGAACAGTAGAGATCAGAACATTCACATTCTTGCACATTCCATACAGATAACAAGGAACAGGCCGACCCAGGGGCAAAAGGGTAATATGATGGATAGAGTTGTTTTGTTCAAACCAACATGAACAAGGTGAGAGGCAGCACCTTGCTACTTAGAAGGGTTGTACCTTGTTACGTAGAGGGGTTGCACCTCAATACGTCAGGAGTGATGTGTAACTTGTTTGTACCTGTGTATAAGAATGCATCCCTGGGGCGATGTCTTTGTCCGGCCTAGGGGGCAGTGGAGCGTCCCGCCACTGACGCGAGCCGATCCCATTGACCGTGGGTACATATCGTATATGCCTGAATAGGCTAAGAAACCTAAGGAAGATTATTGTATTCCAATACGGCAATAAACGACTGCCGACGTGCTCGTACCTTACTAGACTCTGTGGCTGGGAGTTCTTTGGCGTGTGTGTGTCAGCGTATCCAGCAAACTGGCAGCACATCGAGGAAGCACAATGCACGCAGCCGATGATACAACAAGGAAGGAGAGCAGAGCACACACTCGGTAGCATCTGACAACACATCGTACCAACAGTCAGATCTTGAAGTGGCAACGTTTGCAATACCCTCTATGTCCCCCTTAGGCTTGAAGACAGTGTCTCATTCTGAATGTGGGGTCAAGAGATGCTTGCTGGTAGATTTTCCTGTTCTTGCAAGTGAGCCAAGGATAAACCTACTAAACAAATGCATGACCCACTGCAAAGGGTTTTATGGATTTAGTGGAATTGCATTATGACAAATCTGGGACGTATAGATCTTTGCTGCAAACCAAGGTCCTGTAGGTGGACCACCAAATCTTGTTAAAAGGGATCAAATTAAGGTGTCTAAGACAGGTTGTTTGCTGCTTTATGATTATGCCATTTGTATGCCATTTCATTTTGTAGTTAAAGTCTAAGATTGGTTATACTGTCGTAGTTCAAACTGTGCTATCTTCTGGGTGACCACCCAGACAAGTTTGGTGTCCAGTTCCTACCCTGCTTGATGGCCATTAAGGACCATCGGCTATACAACTGACCCATTCAAAGACAGCGCAGTAACCTTGTTGACGTCAGCAGTATCCAGGACATGCCTGAATGGACAGGAAATCATTGAGGTTCTTCCATTGCCATGTAGATGGCAGCTTGTCTTTGGGACATAGAAAGCAGAGAACATGGAAGGATATTAAAAACGCTCTGTCAGCTCCTCCATCTTGTCTTCAATCCTGCTTCATATTCTGGATGTTTGTGTGAGTTTCTGGTTGTAGCAAGGACTGATGATCATCCCAGCTGGGATCTGTATCCAGAACAGAATAAAATGCAGGTTCAAAGCAAATCATTGCCACAAACCTGAACCAAGATTTGCCATTACTGTTTGTGATTGATTCCATTTCACTCAAATTCTTAGTCCCCATTGATTTCTGTTTCCTTTTTGAATAAACCCTTTAGATCGAGATTCTAAAGGATTGGCAACAGTGTGATTGTGTGTAAGATCTGATTTTGATCATTTCACTTGGGTCCTTTGGGATCAAGTGACCTTATTTTTATGGATCGTATATTTCTATTTACGTGGTGTTCTTCAAGCCTAGGATTTGTATACTGAGTGCACTGTGCTGAAACTAATGTAGGGAATTGCTTGTGTGACTTTTGTTATACCTGTGGGGTAGGATACCAAAGTCCTCTTTTCTGTGGCCTGGTTTGGCTGTCACTTTAGAGGTGGTGAAAACCCCAGCTTGGGACTGTAGACTTGCCCTGCTCTGAACCCATGTGTGTGTCTGAACTTACACACACAGTTGTAGTCTCACCAAGTCAGCATTGTAAAAGGGCTACTAAAAGAGAGCTTTTCCCTAGAAGTTCATAGCCTGTGGAAGTCAGCCTTTAGTTATACATAGTTGCTGCAAGTATCAACTCCCCACTGTGAACTTAGCCCAAAAGATGGGGTGTCTGCAAGAACTCCTCTAAGCTTAATTACCTAGCTTAGATGCTGATAGTGCTGCCACCAACCAGAAGATATAGTTCTGGTACACTGCCGGGTCCCCCAAAACTGCCCTGGGGACACCCAGAGACCATAACAACGCTTGATCTAAAAACAAGGAGGAGCTGGGACTATTCCCTCCTTCCCTCCCAGACTTTCCCTCCCTGGGTTACCCTGGGAGACTATACGATGTCAGCTCCGTGAATCTAAAACAAGAGAAAGATTCACCTTTCCCCCCTTTCTTCACCCCCTCCCGACTCCTGCAGAGAGATAGTGATCCTAACACAGAGAGAAATCAGGCTTTTCCTTCCCCCTTCTCTCCTTTCTTCCACCAATTCCCTGGTGCGTGCAGACCCCTTCCCCTTGGTTCTTATACAAGATAGAACAAAAAAATCAAACAGGTTCTTAAAAGAAAAGCTTTTAATTAAAGAAAGAAAAAAAAGTAAAATTTATCTCTGTAAAATCAAGATGGAAAATGTTACAGGGTCTTTCAACTTCACCTAGACCACAGGAATCCTCCCTCCCAGCCCAAGTATAGAAGTACAACAAACAGAGTTAAAAATCCTTCCAGCAAAATACACATTTGCAAATAAAGAAAACAATCAAAAGACTAAACTGCCTTTCTAACTGGTACTTACTAAATTGAACAGAAGAGGCTGTTTCAGAAAACTGGAGAGTCTGTATACATGTCTGGTCCCTCTCAGAACCCAGAGAGAACAAAGAAAAAACCAAAAAGCACAAACAAATTCCCTCCACCGAGATTTTTAAAATATCTTGTCTCCTGATTGGTCCTCTTGTCAGGTGTTCCAGGTTTACTGAGCTAGTTAACCCTTTACAGGTAAAAGAGACATTAACCCGTAACCATCTGTTTATGACAGTTGCTTTCAAATGTGATTCTGTCTTAATTCATAGGAAAAACAAAGGAAGAACTCAAGGAGGTGAGAGCTTTAAAATCCCTTCTTTGAGTTAATTGAGCATATGGGGAAAGATAGCACCCTATATAAATCCAAGGGATTAATTATTTTATGTGCAGATGTCTCAGACCTGTAATATTATGGCTAAAACAAGATTTTCTTATGATCAAACAAACTGAGTAACAAGCCAACCATTAAGAGAGGGAGGCTGAACACTGCTCGCAAGAAGGTCCCACAAATCAGACTTTTCTCTCTCTTGACCCCAGAGACGGAACTGGATATAGACCGAGACACACTTCTGTTATCATTCCAGCTGTGAAGAGTTCTGGTGACACACACTGAAGGTTAGACCTCTCTACTCTAAGGACTGCCTCTGAAGATCAGAGAGAAAGAAGGCGTATGAATGCGTGTGGTAGAATAAATGAATATAAACACATTACACAAAAGCTGTACACTGTGATTCAGATGCTACTAATCAGACTTATATTCCAGTAATGTAAATGTGTGCTGTACAAACAGCCAAAAAGTTTATAAAACCTGTATAGAAGAGTACAGTAGTACTTTTACAACCCAGTATCTTTCATTAGAACAAACAGTTATTTAAAGGTCGTTTCAAGTACCGTTCAAGGTGTCTGGCTTGCTTAATATTCAGTGTAAATACTGATATACTAAACAATGGTACTCTGTCTATGAAGGTGACTTGGAACTGCTAAGACCTAAATTCAGGGTTTAAATAAAACTACACTAAGGGTATGGCTACACTTACCGCTGTACAGCGCTGGGAGTTACAGCTGTCTTCGTACAGCTGTGTAGGGAAAGCGCTGCAGTGTGGCCACACTGACAGCTACCAGCACTGCAGTGTGGCCACATTTGCAACTCTCCAGTGTAGCCGTGGCCTAAGTTTAACTCTTCTTAATGCTTTCTGAGCAGTCCTGGAAAGAGAACTCTGGCCCGTGCTTCAGCACACTGAAACTGAGGTGCAGGAAAGTGTGTGTAGGTGTAGTTGTACAGAATCTGCCCCAATATCCCACTTACACTTAGAAAATACATTTGTAGTTAAGCATTTCCTTCTCCTTGCTGGCTATAGGCTTGTGAGCCGCACAGGACTTGAATAAGCTTGACATACAGTGTAGTTCAAACTCTCTAGCACAAATTGCAGTGTCTGCATTGAACACGTCAAATCTGAAAACACGTTCCCTTACTGGTGCTTTTTGAACTATAATTGCCCTTCATTTTCTATCTTCGTTATTCCTTTTCTCTTTGGGGGTTTTACCATTGAAAGCTTGAATAAGGTTGACATATAAGTGGCTTTTCCTGTCCATCAGAGTCTATCTTCCCATTTCCTAAAAGATGTGGGGTTTTAAACTGTTTTACATCTGCCCTGGAAAGAGCATCCTGGGGCCTCATCCTGTCAGACTTCAGTCTCAGAAAAAGGACTGTTTTATAAAAAACTTGTGCTAGAGAGTTTGAACTACACTGTACATCAAGCCTATTATTTAATAATTTAACTATATTTGATTATGAGCATGACTTGATTATGACTTCAGTTAATTGAGCTTAACATAATACTAAATTGCAACAAAAAGAAAGGAAGCAATAAAATAACAGATGTTTCCAATATGAAATGACTATATACGTTCCCTAATATTTCAATTGATCACAACCTCAAAAGCATTTCTGAAGAAAAGAAGCTTAAAGAGAAAACAAAAATTAAAAAGTATCAGAGGGGTAGCCATGTTAGTCTGAATCTGTAAAAGCAGCAGAGAATCCTGTGGCACCTTATAGACTAACAGACGTTTTGGATCATGAGCTTTCGTGGGTGAATACCCACTTCGTCAGATGAAATTTAAAAGTCACCAGCATTTGCAGTGCCAATCTTTCTGCATAATTTCACTCTCTACAGTTTACTGTTCTGCCTAGCAATGTGGAATGTCACGACTAGAGTACAGTAATTACTGAGTATGATAAAAATTTCATTTACACCAGTAAAGATAGACAAAAGCGATGTGATTTCAACACAGAAATATGCAGACAATTATTGAGCACACTGAAATCTATTTATCCATGTATACATAGACCAACTTTCAAATCAATCTGCATAATACTTAGCTGTGAAACTGAACTGTGAAATTTCTCCAGCAGCTGGCTACAGTATGCTGTATTATAACAGTTTTTTCATAATATGTTAGTAATCACTTTGTTTCTCACCAGGAAGATAAGGAAAAAATCTAAGGAGGAAGAATTATTTACAAAGTCGTAGACAAGTGACAAAGAGCAGCAAGCTATTAACTCATACATGAACAATGAGCTGTAGATTCTTCCCTTACTGGGAATTATCTTTTTCTCAGTAAAGCTACTCCACTGTTGTCATTTATATAATTTTTAAAATGTTACTTATTTTAATTATAGAAACGCCCACCGACACACCAAATAAATAAAATTAGATAGCAGTCCATAATTTTAATTTGACTCTTTCATAACATACATGTAGAATTGATATTACATTACGGTGTCTGACTCATTTGGCAATAAACTTCCAATATTTACACACAACAATCATGACTTTTTTTTTTTTTTATAACCTACGATTCTGTACATCCAGTTGCTGGTTTAGTGATCTGAAATACTGATACTGAAAGTCAGATATTTAACAGGCAGTAAAAGCATAAAATGGTTTACAACTGCAGATTTTAGACCAATTCAGGAACACGTGCTTAATCCCATTATTCAATAGGATTATAATTGGGAGTTTTAAGTGCTTTCTGATTTGGAATGATTTAAGCATGTTCTTCTTGAATTGGGACGGGATTTGTCTCTAGTTTGACTGTCTAAGAGTGCAAGGATACAGCTGTATACCAGGCAGAGCAGTCCCTATTAAAATCTGCACTGAGTCATGAGGACAATATATACCACTGGTGCATTTCAAGTTTTAGTCAGTAATAGTATCAAAAGAAAATAGTTTCAGGTCATTATGGTTTTTAAGTTTGGTTTCTTTCAAAGAGATATTGGCTATATAATTCTATTACATTTCTTAAAAAATCATATTTTTATACAAACAACCAGTCATTAGGTTAGGCAGAGAAAATTGTGATCAGCATCATCCGAGTTATTTTACTATATCACACCTCCACATTCATATTAATCTTTATCCAGCCTTTCTTAACACCTGTTTAATCACATGCTGTTAAATACCAATTTATTAGAAAACTTTGAGCACCTCATATCATGCCATCTGTGCAGCTACTTATCTGCCCGTTCTTTTTCATCAAATATACATACAAGCGAACTGGTTCAAACTATCTACCATACGGAATGTGTCAGCCAGTACATGAGCTTTATTAGATGCAGCTTTTACAACAACTCCCAAAAACTCCACTGATCACATCTTACTTTACTTACAACCTGATTCTCCAGTGCAATTCATCTTACGTAGTCATTGCACCTGTGCAAAGTTAGGATTAAATTTTACCAAATCACCAGTCATAGCAGAATGACTTCCAAGGCGTGGAAGAACAGACCAGTGGGTTGACATTTGAATTGTTGAAGTAAAGAATTTTTTGGAAGGAAGTATCAAATTAAATGATTTCCATTTTTTTGTTTTCTTTCTTATTAACCTACAGCATGATAATATGGAAAACCCAGCTTCCTTGTTATCGATACCCATGAGTAACTGGATGTGTAATCTCTTCTAATTTGTTCAATGTTCCATGAAACAGTTGAAGAGAAACTGCCAGACCTGGAAATGAAAAAAGAAAACAGACAAAAATGGTATAATGCAACATATGTGTAACATCACTCAACATTTTGTTTCAAATGGAAAACACGGTATTTAATATTAAAGATTTGCATAATCATTATGACTTTCTAATTCAAAATCAATAACTCTAAACCAAGGAGGAATCTCTGGCACACAGGGCCGGCTCCAGACACCAGCCTACCAGCATGTGCTTGTGTGGCCCTATGGGACGGGGCGGTGTCGGTTTGGTTTTGTTTTTTGGTTCGGCCAGCAGCACTGGGGGGGGAGGGGGATGGGCAGCGTGGCATGGCGCTGGGGAGGCAGGACTGGGGCGGCGCAGTGGTGGTGCTCGGGAGGGGTGGGGAGCGCTTGAGGAAGCACGATGCAATCTCGGGGGCAAGGACTTGGGCAGTCGCCAGGGCTGCACTTTCATTTAGGCGACTTAGGCAGTCGCTAGGGCGCCAGCATTGGGGGGGGGGGAGGGAGGCTGCAGCTTGGGGAGCTGCCACAGTCGTGCCTCGCAGAGGGTCTGCTGGTCTCGCGGCTCCGGTGGACCTGCCGGGCATTTCTGCAAGAGGTCGCTGGTCCCCGCAGGTTGGTGCATGCCTGCAGCAGCTCCATGGAACCGTGACCAGCGGACCTCCACGGGAATGCCTCAGTAGGTCCACCGGAGCCGCAGACTCGCACGCCGGCGGCGAAACGCCTGCGCCTAGGGGCCAGAAACCTGGGTGTGTCCTGGTGCAACGCTCGGAGGGGGCGGGACTTGGGCACTGTGACACGCGCTCAGGGGCGCAGGGACTTGGGCCACGTTGGGGTCGGAGGGTGAGGAGCTTAGGGCAGATGGCGCTCAGGGGGCAGGACTGGCAGCGCAGTGTGGTGCTCGGGGGTGGGGGGTTACGCAGCACGGCGCTTGGGGGGGAGGGGCGGTGCTCTTTTTTTTTTGCTTGGGGCAGCAAAAATATTAGACCTGGCCCTGCTGGCACGCGTGCTGAAGGCGGCACGCAAGCTGATTTTCAGTGGCACTCACTCTGTTCGGGTCCTGGCCACCCGTCTGGGGGGCTCTGCATTTTAATTTTAAATGAAGCTTCTTAAAGATTTTAAAAACCCTATTTACCTTACAGACAACAATGGTTTAGGTATATATTATAGACTTATAGAAAGAGACCTTCTAAAAACATTAAAATGTATTACTGGCATGCGAAACCTTAAATTAGAGTAAATAAGTGAAGACTCAGCACACCACTTCTGAAAGGTTGCTGACCCCTCCTCTAAACCATCTCAGAAGTTGTATGTATTTGGGAAGGGTAAACACTGTAGAAGAATCCTCCATGTAGAGAGCCAGATAAGCACTAGACAGCCATCCACAAGCAGTAACAAGGTGGCTATCATTGGTCTGTAACTGAGGCAATTGCAGCAACTCAAACCTTAACCAAACATATCTAATAAGACCTTACAAGAACTCACTGTGACATTGCAATGCATGTGTTTTATGAATATGTTTTTATGAATATGAATATAGCATAACTGGAATATGCTTTATGCAAAAGGTCTCTTGTAATGTATCATAACAAAGATTATAACCTACTGAATATATTCCTCCTATTTGTATGTATGTATAGTTCTTGTATCTGAAGCTAGAAATATCAAGTATAACTCTGAAGTCCTACTGTAATTATGCGAAGTGTGGGCCATTAATGGGGGCTTAGAATCTTCATGGCTCCCATTGACTAAGACAATTGGTTGTGAATGGGTTTATTTACCTGCAAGCCTTCCTGTGTATGTGTGGGCTAGTCCATGGGTAAAGAAGAATGAAGTCTCACAGGACATGTGACCATGTCACATGATACTGGAATCCATCTTTAATCTGGTAGTTTTTCATTTAGAAAGAGGGATGGGGACCCAGAGAGACAAAAAATTCCGGCCTTGTGCCAAAGCTATAAAAGGGGGTGGAAAAGAACAAAGGGGACTGCCAGTCATGAGAACACCCCTGCTTTCCACTTAAGATGTCTGCTGGAACTAACAAGGACTGTACCATGGGAAAGGATTGTGCCCAGATTGGAAGAAGTCTAGTCTGTGAAAGAAGCTTATTGGGACATTTCTGAGGGTGAGATTTTACCAGTAATCAGTTTCTTAATGTATTAGGCTTAGACTTGCATGTTTTCGCTTTATTTTGCTTGGTGACTTACTTTGTTCTGTTATTACTTGAAACCACTTAAATCCTACTTTTTATATTTAATAAAATCACTTCTGTTTATTAATAAACCCAGAGTAAGTGATTAATGCCTGGGGGAAAAAACAGCTGTGCATCTCTCTATCAATGTTATAGAGGGCAGACGAATTATGAGTTTACCCTGTAAAAGCTTTATACAGAGTAAAAAGGATTTACTTGGGGTTTGGATCCCACTGAGAACTGGGTGTCTGGGTGCTGAAGACAGGTGATCTGGTGAGCAGTTTTTGGTTAAAGTCTGCAGCTTTGGGGGCGTGGACCAGATGTGGGTTTGTGT
Source organism: Chelonoidis abingdonii (assembly GCF_003597395.2). NCBI lineage: Eukaryota > Metazoa > Chordata > Testudines > Testudinidae > Chelonoidis > Chelonoidis abingdonii. Next base: position 53,679,129 of record NC_133769.1, on the reverse strand, counting down.
TTCAGCAGGCTAGCACATCTGGCTCAACAAAGCAGGGTTCTGGAGTCTCAAGATGGCAGTAAAAACGGGCTCAGAAGTAACTTCAGCACGTCAGGTGACAGTCCCAAGGGGGGGGGGGATCTCTGTGACCAAACCCATCTCACGCACTTCTGGGAAATATCAATTAGTAATACTTTGCTGCCACTTAATCTTTTCATTTGCTTGTGTATCAAACCAATCACCGCCTAGTCTTACTGAATTCTAGTTTTTTGTATCTATCTTAAAGCAGTAGGACAAATGCATCACTCTCCTCCTTGCCAATAGATAGCCACATGCTGGAGAGCCCAAGAATAAATGTACATATGAGAAAAAAAAATTAAGGTGCAGAGTCACAAAAATACCAATCTTGATCAAGGTTCTACAGAGGTATTTCTATAATTAAACTGAATGTTTTTATCATGACATATCACAAAGGTATTTGAATATTAATCAAAATAAAAAAATGCTCTGATATCAACATTTACATAATAGGAAGTCACACCATTGTTCTTGAAAGGCATTAATTGTCTAAGAAAATACTATACAAAGGGAGAAAAACGACAGTACTGCTTGCAGTGTCCTGAAAATTTAATAGAAAAGCAGATGCAAATAAAATACTGTCTTGTCTGATGCAGAGCAAATGGTATAGTGGTTTTGAAGGTGACTACCTTGTGGAAGAATGTAGGAGTCTCAATGAACACCTGTTATCCTTACATATGGCTACATCACCAGTGCACTTCTAATCACACCAAAGCTTATGAAACTCTTGCTATTAAAACTAAAAGCTCAAGGTAAATTAGAACAATGTAAGAAAACCAAATCCTGCAACTTTTCTGCTTAAACACAACATTGTGTATTGAACACACTTTAACTCTCAGAATGGCTAAAGTTATAAACAATCATTTTTTCACTATGTTTAATTCACTCTAACAGAGGCTCCGTTCTGTGTGCTGGAAGACATGGTGCTCAAGGGTTAATGAGTACAATATACTACTCCCCTTCCGATGAAATAATGGTTCTAGAAGAAAGGAATGCCTCACCTTTGGTAATTTCAGTATATAATGTAACTAGAAGCACCATGCTTCATCATAGCTGAAATTAACAAAAAGGATATGGTTGCTTTTTGGTTATTTCAATATAATCATTGTGACAAATGTCAGGATGACACAGCTTGTAAGGATTAATCCTCCCTGATCTCAGCAATACTTGAACTTATTTTATGTGTCAACAGACACATATGGATGCAGATAGGGACAAATACCTGACCTACATTAATAAGCAGAAACAAGCAGATTTAACTTAAAACGTCATGAAGACGCTTAGAAGATAAAGGAAGGCACAATAAATAAATAAATATACACACATATGACAGCAGAGCAATCATTCTGTTGGGTTAGGCTTTTCCCACTGAACAGTTTATTTTGTAACTGATCATTTTGTTGCTGTTGTACCATTGCTTACAAAATCTGGTAACAGCTATGGTCAGTCAGAATACTGAACTAGGTAGACCACTGGTCTAATCCAGTATAGCAATTTTTATCTTTCTTCTATAGTTCATTATTTACAATAACAATTTATTATTTTGATGAAGTGTCAGCTACAGGACATGTAGTGCCTTTGAGCAGACAATTTCTGATAATATTTATGTAGTGTTGTTGTAGTTGTGTCGGTCCCAGAGAGACAAGGTGAGTGAGGCAATATATTTTATTGGACCAACTTCTGTTCGTGAGGAAGACAAGCTTTTGGGCTTACGCAGAGCTCTTCTTCAGATCAGCTCTGTGTAAACTTGTCTCTCTCACCAGTAGAAGTTGGCCAAATAAAAGATATTACCTCATCCACCTTGCTCATTAATACTTATGGCAGTTTATTTTGGTTTTAATGAGTGACTAAATCCCTTGAGGTAAAAGTGCGCTTGCACCTTAGGTTGTTAATCGCGCTAAATAGCAAATGGTTAATAAGAATATGCTCAGCTCACGAATGGGCCTTTTCATTTACTTTGATTTCACTTGCAAATTGCACCACAAAAGACTGATGACATCCACTCCATTTCTAAGGTACTGCTCCCATTTCCAACAAAGTTACAGGAATTGGTTGTCTCAGTCATAGACATTTGTTCTGTAGGAACTGTACAGGACAACCAGCTCATTTCATATAAGGAACTGAACAGCTGTGAAGGGAAAATGACTTTCAGTTACTATCAACCTGGACCACATGACAAACCACGACCTAGAGAGAGAAATTTTAGCCCGTTACCAAAACCTCATTCTTTTTTATATTAAGAAATATTTCACTACTTTATCAAAGATTTTTTTTTAAAATTACAATGTTGTCTCCCGGGAAACCTGACAAATATTTGCCATGAACCCAGATCACATCAAGTAGAAGAACACTGTTAAAAACAATCAGATATTGTACACTGCCAGGGGTCATGTAATGTTGTTATCCTCCCTAAACATTTTAAGTTAAAGTTCAAGACCTTGAATCCAATTAGCATTTAAAGATTTCTGCAATCTTTCTTTTTCGTTTATCTCAAAGATTTGCTTTGGAGAATTCTATTTTGCTCATAAAAATGAGACATTAAAAAAATATCAATGGCAAAAGCAGTTTTAACCAGGGAATGGAACTGATTGTCAAAGGAGTGTATACACTGACTCCTGCAAGAGAAGACACGTATTACAGCTCTGTGTTTCACAGCGTTCACTGTTTCATACTGAAGGAATCATCTTCTGATCTACAAAAGCTTAAAGAAAAACTCTCTAAGGCATCTATCATTTAGACATATACAAAGATATATAATTCAATATTTTTATTTTGTGTACCAATTATACCCCAAAATATATTAGAATTAAATAATGCAAAAGATAGTATTTAGACACAGATCACATACTGTATGTGGCAAAAGATTTTAAAAACATTAAAGACATTGTATGGTAAATACATGCAAACATGCAGTAAATGCCAATAAGAAAGAAAGAAAAAAATTAGAGGCATAGGCAGATGGGAGGAAAAATATGTTTGAAGATAAAATCTGAAAAAGGGGAAGGAGAGATACAGGTAGGTCAAATGGAAGAACCTCTAAAGGACAAGTGTAGTAAGCTTATACTAGGGGACTCAGCTGATAGATGAGAAGAGGAAGTAGAAAGGTGAGAAGAAAGGAAATATTAGCAAGGTAAACTGTAACACATCCATAAAGAATTTTAAACACAAGGAATGCAATTTTGAACTAGTTCACAGCAATTAATGCATATGAAGACAGAAGTGACACGAATATGGTGTAAAGGTGAACTGAAGCATTATGCATAGGCTAGAGAGCTGAGACTTTTACGGTACATCTAACACTGCAGCTGGGAGTATGCCTCCCAGCTTGGGAAGGCAGCCTCTGCTCAAACTAGAGCGCTAAAAATAGCAGTGTGCATTTTGTGGCATAGACAGCAGCACAGATTAACTACCCAAGTACAAGCCCGCTCACACACCCTGGGTCCATACTCAGTGGCTAGCTTGTGCATGCTCTCAACTGCAGTGTAAACATACCCTTAGAGGTAAACAAATTGCAACAGTCAAGGCAAGAAGAAAATAAGGCATGAATGAGGATTTCAGAAGGAGAGTCAAGGCAATAGGATATATGGGCAACATTGCTGAAAGCTGTGATAAGTTGATTTACAAGCATGGGAGAGAAGAGGAGGAGATGCCTCTAAATATTTAGCTGAAAAAGCTGAGGACAGAGCCATAGTTTTGACTCACCCGGAGGAAGGTGAACAAAGGCATCATAAGATTACACAGTATCTGAACTGTACATTCAATAAGACTAGGTCTGGTCTACACTACGAATTTATGTCAAATTTAGGAGCGTTAAATCGAATTAATCCTGCACCCGTACACACAACGAAGCCATTTTTGTCGACATAAAGGGCTCTTAAAATTGATTTCTGTACTCCTCCCCGATGACAGTAGTGCTGAAATTGACATTGCCATTTTGAATTAGGGTTAACATGGCCGCAATTCGACGGTATTTGCCTCCGGGACCTATCCCACAGTGCACCAATTTGACCGCTTTGGCCAGCAATCTGAACTCGGATGCACGGGCCAGGTAGACAGGAAAAGCCCTGTCAACTTTTGAATTTTATTTCCTGTTTGCCCAGCGTGGAGCGTTGATCAGAACAGGTGAACATACAGTTCCAGAATCAAAAAAGAGCTCTAGCATGGACCATACGGGAGATACTGAATCTGATCTCTGTATAGGGAGATGAATCTGTTCTATCAGAACTCTGTTCCAAAAGACGAAATGCCAAAACATTTGAAAAAATCTCCAAGGCCATGATGGACAGAGGCCACAACAGGGACTCAACACAGTGTGGCATGAAACTTAAGGAGCTGAGATAAGCATACCAGAAAGCCAAAGAATCAAATGGACACTCATGGAGGGAGAGGTGACTGACGACTGTAGCTATCCCACAGTTCCTGCACTCTCCGAAAACCATTTGAATTCTTGGCTGAGCTATGAATGCCTGAAGGGTCAAAAACATTGTCACAGGTGGTTCAGCTTATATGTCGTCACCCCTGGTGAAAGCAAAAGGAAAAAAAATAGTTTCTCGCCTTTTTTCAATTTCACCATATGTCTACTGGATGCTGCTGACAGACGCGGTGCTGCACCGCGATACAGCAGCATTCCCTTGCCTTGCCTTGCGAACGGCAGACAGTGCAGTATGACTGGTATCCATCATCGTCATTCCGTGGGTGCTCCTGGCTGGCCTCGGTGAGGTCAGTTGGGGGCACCTGGGCAAAAATGGAAATGACTCCAGGTCATTCTCTTCTTTAAGTTGTGTGTAATGGAAATTCAGTTCTGCCTGGAATATCATGCCAGCTGGAGGCTTCTTCCCTCAGGCTGTTCTCCCAGTCAGCAGCACTGCATGGTTGCGCCTACCTCAGCCTACTCCTTGCTACCAGGGCTCACAATCAGATACTTAGACCTCCACATTTTGCTGCAAATAAAAAAAATTTAGCTGCCATTTAGAACTGTCCCCCAACATACATATTCTGGGACATTTTGCATTTTACCAGTGTCAACCAAAGGCCCACACACAAATGGAGATTCGGTCCTGCCTGTGCTTCTATCCTAGTGCTTATCACAGATTCTCGTTTTCAGCTATAGGCTGAGCAAGTGCAGAATGGCGGTTCACTCTACTTCGCTGTAAGCCAACCACCCTCCCCTCCCCCTTTGACCTCTGCTTGCAGAGGCAATAAAGTCAGTGTTGTTTCAAATTCATGCATTCTTGATTATTTTATCACACAAATGCGGGGATAACTGCCACAGTAGCCCAGGAGGGGTGAGGGAGGAGGGAAGCACCGGGTGGTGTTGTTGTAGGGGCACCCCTTAGAATGGCATGCAGCTCATCATTTCTGCAGGATTTCTGGGGCTCTGACCTGGAGTGGCCATTTGCCTCTCTGGTTCTTTAGTAGACTTGCCTGATATTCTAGGCAGGACTGACTCTCCATTAGACAAAACTTCAAGAAGACAATGACCTGGGGAGTCATTCCCATTTTTGTCCAGGTGCCTCAGACTGACCTCACCAAGGCCGGTCAGGAGCACCCACGACAGTAGCAGACAGTACAGTATGACTGGTAACTGTCTTTGCTAACTTGCAAAGGCAAGGAGATGCTGTTGTGTAGCACTGCAGTACAGTGTCTGTCAGCAACATCCAGTAGACATACGGTGACAGTGAAAAAAGGCTGAACGGGCTCCATGGCTGCCGTGCTATGGCGTCTGCCTGGGCAATCCAGGGAAAAGGGCGCAAAATGATTGTCTGCCGTTGCTTTCACGGAGGGAGGACTGACTGACGACATTTACCCATTATCATAAGCATAAGTCCCAATTCTGAACCCTAGTGTCCAAAATGAGGGTGCCTGCATGAAACCTCCAAGCTTAATTACCAGCTTAGATCTGATAGCGCTGCCACCAGCCAGATTCCAGTGTCTGGCGCACTCTGGTCTCCCCAAAACCTTCCCTGGGGGACCCCAAGACTCAGATGCCCTGAGT
>NC_133769.1:53577310-53672387 GCF_003597395.2 Chelonoidis abingdonii | reverse complement strand
TGAAAAATCCGGTTTCCTGATTGGTCCTCTGGTCAGGTGTGTGGTTCCCTTTGTTAACCCTTTACAGGTAAAAGAAACATTAACCCTTAGCTATCTGTTTATGACATCCATAACCACCCACAACAAGGCATTGGGCATTGGGATCTCAACCGAGAATTTCAGTGGGCGGGGGAGACTGCGGGAACTATGGGATAGCTATAGAATAGCTACCCACAGTGTAATGCTCCAGAAGTCCACTCTGGCCTCGATACATGGATGCACACCGCCAAATTAATGTGCTTAGTGTGGCTGCATGCACTCGACTTTATATAATGTTTCCAAAAATCGATTTCTGTAAAATCGGAATAATCCCGTAGTGTAGAAATACTCTAAGAAGGAAAGAAGTAAGATAGAAAAAGCATAGTGGCTGAGATTTCCACACAGGAGGCATTTTAAAACAAAGGTGGAACAAACACCAAAGAGGAAGCAGTGTGATCAATATAATGATAACCATGACAGGAGGGAAACAAACATTAGCACATAGCTCTGGGGGCACTTTAGGAGGATGGACTGCTGCACAGTATCGAAGAGACTAGAATATAGGGTCCTGTTATAACTCAAGTTAGTTGACCGTGAGTGAACTCAAGCCAACACCTTTTATAATCTAGGCACCCCACAGATGTTTGTTCTAGGACATTAACATTTTAAAATGTTATAACTCTAGTTAATTAAAACTGAACCTCAAGTCCTAGTCTAGGCATAGTGCAAGACAATGAGAACCCATGAGTAGCTGGAAGAAACAAGATTTTTAACTACAACTACAATGTGCTATAGAGTTGTTTGTTTCCATGCTATGACCAGAGAGCAGGGACGTGCACAAGGGGGAGCAACCAGGGGCATGTGCCCCTCCCCCAATAATTGGAGGGGGCACAGAACTCCTCCAACCCCAGGGCCGCAACATGGGCACAGAGGTTCTCCAGCCCCAGGGCCGCAGCGGGGGCCCTGGTGCCGCAGCAGAGGCACAGAACATGCACCCTCAAAAGCAGTCAAATTTAAATTCCTGCACACACCTCTGCCAGAGAGAAACTCAAGTTGCAAGTTATCAAAATTAGTTTTATATAGAAAGATTAGAAAGATGAGAGAATATTGCTTTTCTGTGAAAGGAAGTTTCAGTGACAGGACAGTAATGTGTCAGACTTCAGGTGAGGTAGGTTATTAAGAAGAGTTTAGTCAACAGTAGATTTGAGAGAGGTGAGGAAGATACCAGAAAAAAAGGAATGCAGTCATGTTAAGAACTTGGGATGTAATAATACGATAATACTATCATTTCACCTCTGAAAACTTGAGTTTCTTTCTGTCTCAGATCATGTCATGTATCTGAGGGCTTCATATCAATCCCCACTAATCTATTTCCCTATCACCTCCCACCCCCACTCCCATCACACAATCATCAGTCAAGTCCAGAGAGGCTCAGTGTTAGTAAAAACTGGAGTGAACCTGTTAGAACTTGACTGCATTGACAACAGGGCGTTGCAAATTTAACAAAAATCCCTGCAATGTGTCTAGCTCTAGCTAACACAATCAGTATTTCAGTAGCACCCCATAAAATATAAAGTATATATTTGATATTCTTAGAAAAACGGTCGCTAAAATGTGCAAAGAAACCAATTAATCTGCCTCCAAAAAATTAGTACAATACATTTTTTTAACAATCAAGTACACTATTTTTTCCCCTTAAACCAAATCTCTTACGTTTTATCCTCTTAATATTTAACAGAATAAATGCACATTAATATCACTCCTATTATCACAATAATCCAGTTGCAAGAATAATACTAAAAATAATATTGTATGGTATTGTAAACAGTTTTTCACTCCTTTCACTTGCAGCTTCAAGAGATTTTTCCCCATTTAGTTGCATTACAATTTACCATAGATTATTATTCCCATTCAGAACAGAGATGATGTATAAAATAAACAAGTTACTTAATGAGCATCCTACATTTTTGTTAGGTCTGTCATTTTACATTAGGCTGGTTCTGATGCTGCTGTATTGATTCCTGTGTGTAGCTCTGAAGTGGAGAGAAAGGAACACTGTATTTGTTATGCCCACGGCCTATTCACTTATGTTTGAGGTTTTCTGAATAAAAAGTGTTTACATTCAATTTCTATCCACAAGCAACAGAAACTCCTAGATCATATTAAGAGGAAAATGTTGAGCAGCTGCTCAGGAAGCTGACATGAAAAACTTGGACAGACCACTAACCAGCTCTGCTTATTTTTTAGAAAGGTAATAAAATCAGGCATCTGTCCAAACAAAGCTCTCAAAAGATTTTAAAATAACTCTGAAAGCGCACAGGTGTTTGCATTTCTGACAGTGTTTAAAGCGTCCACATTGCAATGGCACAGACAACAATGAGCACAGTCGGTATCTATCCTGCACTAAAATTACTGGTGTGTCAATTCACTGCAGTTTAAAACAATGGAAAACAGAGGGTGTATAAACCCTGTGAGTTTCGATTCACAAAGGAATTCATGAACTAAAGTACTGTTCAAGTTGGGGGGAAGGGGGGGAGCCAGTCAACCCCCGCAAATTCACTTGAAGGCATGAGTCTGATTAATCTGAATTGTCAAGGGAAAGTCCAACAGCTTTCCCTCTGTTCCCAGCCTTTGATGTCTGAGTGAGGATTCTTCAAATCGCTGATACAGGAAGGGAGGTTCATTGGTTTTCCAATTCACTTTTGACCACATGCCCTGGAGCTCATAAATGAGCTGAATACTTGTACCTAAGGCTTGGTTTCAATTGGGTTGAGGTTGGATGTGAATACTGTCAAGCCCTCTTAAAATGAAGTAGTTTTTTTCTACTTCCATCTTTTCCTAACCCCACAGAACGATGGCCCTGCTGTCATATGTATGTATATTTATTTATTATGCCTTCATCTTCTAAGGTTCTTCATGACTTTTTAGGTTAATCTGCTTGTTTCCACTAATTAATGTGGATGAAAACAAAGACTTCCATGTAAGTGGTGTTTCATGGTAACAAGAGTGTATGCCTGGCATTTCTTCACCCTGGAAATGGTGGAGCCCTATTTCACCACCTGGGAATTGCAAGAAGCACTGGCTGATTAGTATCTGGAAGATCATCTTCATGAAGTTCAAGGCCAGAAGGGACTATTATGATGACCCAGTGTGACCTCTTGCATACAGAGTGAAGAACCTCTCCCATTCAAGCTTTTCGGAGTAGATCCCATAGCTTCTGTCTGAGCAAGAACATTTTTTAGAAAAACATCCAGATTTAAAAGATTTCACATAATGAAGACTCCACCATGTTCTTAGACTTGTTCCACAGATTAATTACCCTCACTGTTAAAAAATTGTGTCTTATTTCTAGTCTGAATTTGTCTAACTTCAGCTTTCAACTATGGAATCTCCCTCTGCCCTTTTGCACTAGATTCAAGAGCCATCTACTATCAGAAATCTCTTGTCCACATATGTACTTGTAGACCTTCTTCAAGTCACCTCTTAACCTTCTCTTAGATAAACCAATTAGTTATGTTAGTCTCTCACTGGAAGGCACCTTTCCCTGACCTCAAATCATTCTTGTAGTTCTTTTCTTAACTCTCCAATTTTTTAACATCCTTTTTAAAGTGTGGACACCAGAACTGAACACAGTATTCCAGTAATGGTCTCACTAATGAAAAGTTTAAAGGTAAGACCACATTCTTACTTTTACTTGATATTCCTTTGTTTATACATCTAATAATCTCTCCCCACCCCTTAATTACAGCACTTCACTGGGTGCTCATGTTCCTTTCAGTTTTCTACCATGTTTCGTAAGTCCTTTTCAGTGCTACTGCATTCCATGGTACAGTACCCCATTTGTAAGTGCAACGCACATTGTTTGTTCCTAGACACATGACCTTGCATCTGGCTGTATTAACAGTGACCATGTTACCAAATGATGCAGGTCACTCTATATAACTACTGTATCTCCATATCCTGCTGAGAACAGCTGCACATGACCGGGTGATAGGAACTCCTCATTATACCTCCAATGGATCAGTGGCATCCTTTCTTCAGACAAAGCGGTACTTGGCATGTGATGTCACTGTATTCAAACTTCCCTAGAGTTGACAAGCTAGCACATTTTTAAACATTACTGTCTTTATCTACCCTATGTGATAAACGTTATTAATGAACATGTTAGCAGATATGTTTTAAAACAAGTCATTTTGTCCCCATCTGGGAACTAAGTGGGTTTATTTTTCCATGCTAATTTCAAGAGCAGTATTCTACTTTCTATATTGTCTACCTTGCTCTACTGATTACAGACCTTCGTTTTCTTTTAATGAGACATACAGTATGTAAAATCTGATACTCACACTCTATTGTTTGAGCTACAAAGTCAAGACATCTGAACTGAACATTAAACTTTGAAATGAGTTTTTATGCATTTTATGTTAACTAAAATCTGTACCTAATCTACAAAATACCCAACCTCACATTTATAAATACTTTATGTATCTTTTAATTGCAGTTAAGATACTAAAGGCCCAGAGGGGAATATTTGCTATTTTCTCCTTCATTAAGTGAAGCTCTGTCAGCTTTCAATTCATTGTACTAGAAAAATTATACAAAGCTATTTAATCTCTAGTTATCACTTAAGTCTTTTGTTTCACAAAGAAATCCAATCAAAATTTAACTGAGACCTAAGGAAAGACTTAGAAACAAATCCCATAGTCAAGCAAGCCCAGAGATTTTTGGTAATAATTCTGGAGGTATAACCCCTGGAGGAGCTAAAACCTTATAGGCATGTTCATTAAACTGATCATTTAAAGCTTCCTTAGTGCTAGCTATTCCTTCAATAGATAAAGTTAAGCAAGTCAGCAGGACTATGCAATAGTAACCAGCAGAATGAATTTGGGAAATGAAAAGGCTTAAAAAACTTCACCAGTAAGACATCGCCAATTATTGAAAAGCTGCAGAACTGCAAGGATGAAAATGGGAATGAGCTTTTTTCATTCTGTAACCTTACCACAAAACTTCAGGCTTTAAATTGGGAACTAGGGCTGGATAAATCACAGGCACAATGCAGTGCGGAGGTGAACAGTAAGCCATCCAGTGTTGCTATTATGCAGATGCCCCTTAGAATCTCACATAAAGGCACACATTTTTCACTCTTTGTAGAAGCAAGAAAAAGTGTATTCACAAATAATTAAGAGTGCAGTTCAAGATGAAACTACTTATTATTGAAGCCCATCTCTCCCCAGCAGCCTATTAGTGGAGCCATACTACACAGCAATGGTACATTAAAGTTATCTTCTGAAAATCACTTTTAGTATACAGGCAGCCTTAACCTTTTCAGGCAAAATGTGTTAGTATTACCAGAACAACACAAGGACTGGCTCGCTGAGCCTGCCTTGAAGAATTAGTATCATCTTCGTCTCACAGTAATATGTTCCCTCAGTAGACTAGTCTATATTTATTTGGACTATTCCTGTACTCAGAAACTAGTTTATTTGTTGTTCGTTGTAAAGCTATATTCACTACTTGAAAAAATGAAGGGAGACAAAGTACTCTAAATCCTGTCTAAAAACTGTCAACTCTAATGCAGCTTTTTTCTACTGCAAAAGTTATCATTCAAGCTAATTTAGCAATACTTTCCCCGCAAAGTTCTCTATAAATATTCAATCTTGCAGCCTTCATATTTATTGAGAACAAAGAAAGATGCTTTTATGCCTTGTGTACTTATATCAAAGCACAATATCTCAACACTGCTCCTACTTTAAATGTATTTCAAATAGTCTTCAGTGACAACTAATTCTTAAACACATCAAAACATCATATACATAATCCCCTTGTCACAAAATATAATGAAGGATTAAACTGGCAGATTAATAAACTGCCACAGAAGTGGCAAGTAATTAAACAAAAGCACTCTACTGTATAAATGCTAGCAATGTGTCAGTAGAAAAGCTTCAGCAGCTCTGCTGACACATCTGTGAACCCTGGCAAGAATCGTCAGACTCACTACAGTAGTTCTGTTCCTTTAGCTGAGAGAGAGGACACAGAGGGTAGGGTTTGGGTGATTACTCATATACCTAAAGGGCTATTTTATATGGGGCACAAAATTCTCATGTCATCCTTTCTGTTCAATAAGTATGAGAGGACATTAGAGGAGATAGTATGGGCTATGGAGTCTCTAGCCAATACGAGAATGACACTGAGCCATAAGGACCTGATTCTCTATTTTATTCTGACACTTGCATGCCTCTTTATGTCACACAAAGGTGGAAAGCTGCTGCTCCTGAGTGCAGGGGGTGCCTCAGCAGCTGGCCTACTGTTTCTTTAACACCCCCACCCCTCACCCCAGCCCTGTTGTGAGCATCAGGTATGAACAAGGGATTAGTTTTGGTGGAGAAGAGGGAGAACAGCTGGATTGCTCTCCAGTCATTTTCTGCTTGCTGCTGCCTATATGCGGTGACAAGAAAGAGAATGTAACTTAGAATTGTAGGTGATGATCCTGACAGTTGGTGGGTGGGGGCTGGGCATATCAGCTTCCCCAGAAAATTGAACCACTCAAGTGTCTCAGGGCCACCTTTTCCACCCAAACCTCTCAGTTACAGCACTGAGCACAGGAGCAAACAATGCACAGTTGGGACTTAAGTCTCTATGGGTATGTCTACACTGCAATAAAAGCCCTGTTGCACCAAGGCTCATAGCCCTGGTTAGCTGGCTCGGGCCCACAGGACTTGAGCTGAGGAGCGAAAAATAGCAGTGCACATGTTCAAGCTCAGGCTGGAGCCCAGGTTCTCAGACCCATCCCCCTTGTGGGGACTCAGGACCCAGGCTCCAGCCCAAGTCTAAACACCTGCACTGAAATTTTAGAGTCCTGCAAGCCCGAATCAGCTGACCCAGGCCAGCTGCAGTCATGCCATGGGCCTTTCATTGCAGTGTAGGCAAATCCTACTTTGTCAGACCTGGCTGATGCTGCAGACTGATTTGCCCAATGCCTTTCCTGGACTGGGGTTTAGAGGAGAGTGAGCTGGTTGGATTTAAAACAAATAAGACTACGGTGATGTTGATACATTAGGACAGAATCAACTGAGATGACATCAGCTCCCAAATCAAGGGACTTTGCTCTACTTTAGTTTCCCAGTTGCGCAACTGCTGATCCTGTGGATCATCAGCTGCTTCTGGATGCCAAGATAGTATCCGAGCCCAAGAACATATTTATTTATTTAGTTTTACCAGAATGCCGTGACCTTTTCCTTTGTATACTTTCCCTTTCCATAGCCCAATATGACCTAAGCCTATGCCATCTGCTAATTAGATACCTGAAAAACACCCTAGTGAGAACTGGGCCTTTCAGCCGCTCAAACTTCAGATGGTACAGTGTGAAGTTGCCCACTTGTTAATCAGCTCTGCTATCAGTAGGATAATATTATGCCTGTACTTCATGACCAGGACTACCTTCAGATTTTGTTTAAGATGCAGCTTAAGGTATTCAGTTTTAATGTTGGACTATTTGGGTGGTATTTAACAGCATCTGATATGTAAGAGGTCAGACTAGATAATCTATGGGCTCTTCAGGTTTTCAGCTTTATGAAACCTATAAATCTTTAAATGACTTAGATCCTAGACTCCTCCATGAATCCTCCATCTGGATTTCACCTCTTTCCCCATATGATACCACAGAAGTTGAATTCAATGGAGGCACTTAAATTAACAGTCCCCCAACTTAAACAGGAGAGATCAGAGACAGGATACTTCCAGAGAAGGGTCCCTCCAAGTTACACATTTAAGTTTGTCTTATTAGTTTGAAAAAGCAAGAATTTGTTGCTCTTTAGATCACATTTCAATGCTTGTCTTTTCAAACAAGATTTTTCTGGGGAAGAGATGGCAGGGACTAAGTGGATGCTAGAAGGCAAGATAGCAGTGTCTTTGTTTCGGAGGATAATCTGGGCAGGGTTTTCCGTGTGGACACTGGTTCATTTGCTGATGTACTCTAAACAGAGCTCCAGATTTTCAGTTGTATCAACTATATAATTTCTTCTGACTGCTGCAAAACCTAGTGCAATTCCCCCACCAAGTAACTAAGGGGCCATTTAATGGATTCTGTTAGCAAGTCTGGTGCAATTTACTTGAAAAAGGAATTCATAAACACACGTCTCTAGGGTACCAATCATGAATGGTACCCAAAATACGCACAAATCATCCACTTCAGTGGGAACTGGGGCACCCATCACCTCACTGGTTAAGGCCTCATGTGCACAAAAAGAGAAACAACTAATATATTATCAGAAGGTGCACAAACTAAAGAGTGGGAGACGATAAAGTAAACAGGCTAAAACTGATATAATACTGAATAATACCATAATATTCAAAATCTACCTACACAAATGTGTGTGTATAAAAAGTATAAATGGTCTTAAAAGTTAGAGGTGCAAGAAGAAAAATGTCCAGAAGCTAGTGTAACAAATGCATCCACCTTTATCTGACCTTGACAGCAATATGGAAATACTGCTTTCCACAAGAATGAATGATACTTGAACAATTTCTCTAACATATTCTCTTGTTCATAAGCTTCCTTATTCATCATGTCTCGTTGTTGAACAGAGGCGACTGAGAACAAAACAAGACAGTATCACCCAATTCATGTTCTAATTTCCCCTACAGTGGAAAGATCAAGTTACTGCACAGTTATCAGGGGAAAGAGAGAGAATTTACTAGGGATGGTGAGCTAGGCATTGTAAGAAAGAGTCTGAATCTCATCCCTCCCTTCAAAGTTTGGGGTTGGTACACTCTCTTCCACAACTCAACCATACCAAGCCCTGGCTTTCTCCCTCAACACAAGTCACCCCTCCATTTAGGTCTCACACCCTGCCCCTCATTTTTCTTTCTCCCTCCCCTGCACATATTTAAAGATGATTTTCAGGGTCCTGCCTAATCCTGGCCCCTGCGTGTTCATTTCCCATGTTGGTCTTGGACTACATATGCCCCAGACTCATGTAAGAAGATGAAATATTTGTTTCAAGTTTCAAGAAAAAATCTCATCTTGACCCCCACAATGCAGCTTTGAAGGTAGATGGTGCCAGAAGACTGAAAAAAATATTTTTTTGGAGTCCTAGTCAAGCTGAAAGTAGGAGAAAAACTGTATAATTTGGGGTTTTTATCTGATCTAAACCTTGAGGTCTGCCCATCAATTCAAGTTAATACATAGTTAACACTGTTTCAACAGTTACTATGTAGTCACTGCATTACTGCCACAAAACAACATGCTGCTTCTCAGTAAACATGCAATTAAGTTGTGTCACCACTGTAAATCTCATTAAGAACATTTCAAGATACTGGGATAGGAAAAGATTTTTCCCCCATACTGACTATTTCTGTGGAACCCCTTTGACAGAGGCCAAAGTTATAGAGTAGTGTGGGAGAAAAATGAGTTCTCACTCTGAGGTTGGTTGCAACATGCCAGAGGCAGCTTTATTTTCTTTAACACATGCAAGGGGAGAGTACTCACAGGCAGGAGTTCCCTTCCCGAGGCAGGTCTCCATTCAACAAACAATTAAGGCAAGCATTTATACCTTTTGTGACATACAGTAATGATCAACAACTGCATTTTGTTTATACATATTCCTTTCTGATATCTTACTTTTCTCAGCAATTTCTGCTACAGTCTGCATTCTATTCTTATCTAACACAAGGTTGAAAAACAGCATCTCTTACAGTTCTTTTCCACTCACCAAGGCCCTGCTTGGAAGTCTCATGTTATCAGCTGTTAGAGTTAGCCTGACACTTGCTCTTTCTGGAAGACTAAGATGTCTGCTCTTTTCCCAACTTCTACAGTATTTTAATTTGTATTGGATTTAAACGGATTTTATTCCTCTTGGCATTAGCAAGTGAAAAACTGATTGTGTATTTTTGCCCCCTAGTCTTTCTCTCAAGAGCAAAAATACTGCATCAAGAGCACAGGAATTTTAAGGGGCTTTTATTAAAGCATCAAAGTTGGCATCTGCACAACTGCTGAACCTTTCCTGCCTGATCCTAGGCAATCCATTGCTGTCTTCTGCATGCAGATGGATTTAGTCTGGGTAACGGAGAGATATGAAAGTAATAGTTTACCTCAGAACTTGCTGAGTTATTTCACATTGATAAATGAAAGCATTAAACAGATTTAAACTACATGTTGAAAAATGTCAAATCAAATCAAATCAAAATGTGTTTCTCCTTATCTAGCTATTTCAGGGCCTGGACTCAGATGTTAGGCATCTAGACATTTGGTCAGTATGTTGATTCCTGACAGCAGCCACAGGGCCAGTGGAGAGCAGGAGCTTTACTCTGCATTCTGTTACCTGTGCTGCTTTAGCACTATGATAGGTATTACTACCAGACAGCAAAGCCCCTTCGTTTTCCGTTTAAACTGATTTTTACTGAAAATTTCCCAGATTTTACAAAAAGTATTACTCCGTTTTCTCCTGATTTTCACCCTACTCTATCATTCAAATATATAAAAATATATATTTATTAGGAAAATACAATACATTGCATGAGATACATGTAGTATGATAATACATTAGTCTGTGTGTATATGCAAAGCTGCCTGTTGAAATAAGGCTATGTATTAGTCTAGAAGATACATACAATAAACAAACAAGCGTGCACACAAGCTCTGAAGTGTGTGCACATCTGAACATACTGATGAATCTCACACCCACCACATACACATTTCACACTGTTAGTAGATAATGGTTTAAAGATTTGATACACTAAAGTGGGAAGAAAATGAAAATCTGTATCAGAATACGTTTCAGAACACAAGGAAGTATTCAAAAGTTTTTAACAAACAAAAACAGGAGAAAAGGATGAAGCTGAGTGTATGCACTGCAAATGGTATAGTCCAATTAATAAATGTAAATATTTATAGGAGAATAGTCCTAAGTCTACAAAAGTAAACTGTTTATTCAAATGACAAGTTTTATTTGGGGATTAGAGATATATTGTTTTCTTAAGCTCAGAGGTAGCATTGTGTTTCGAGTTTTGTTTTAGTTCTGCAGCAAACCACACTCATGAACAGAATTCAAAGCATTAATCTAATGAACACTGTTCCCTGTCTTTCTGTCCACCAAAATAAACCCCGATATTTACTCAAAAATATTATTAATAGTTTTTTGCACTGACTTTCACCTGTTTTTGTTGTGGTGGTAATAAACACTGATAAATTCCTGGGAAATATTAAATAAAATAAAAATTAAAAACAAAGGCCCTACAAATAGTACACTATGGCTACCCCCACGAAAACACAATTATGATTTGTCCATGAAGCTCGAACCTTACTTTCCTCCCATTTCCCTCCCCACAGGCAGGAATATGAGATCATAACAAAACATCCAGCTACTACTACATCCTGGCCTGTAACATGGGGGAGCAAGAACAGAAGATCCGCCTCCCCTTTGGAAAGAAACCAGGATGAAAATTTATGAGGAACACCAACCTTCAAGCTTCTGAAATAAACCAATCAAGGAACTGGCAGTGTCTGTTCTAAGGGCTAAATACAAAAGCAGTGGAAACATTTGACATTTATATTTAGTACCTAAGGAGTCAAATTCTGGTTTTGATCTGGATTTCTCTCTTTTCAGATGAGGAGAATAATTGAGTTTTTGAAAACAGAAAAACCGTCAGTTAGCTTTGAAAATTAGTCTCCACGAAGGTGGCAAGGCAAAATGTTATGTAGAGAGTAAAGAGGCTGAAATGGGGTTTTGGATTAAGGGAAATCTCCACCAGGCTGCTTATTCCAGCTTTCTGTCCACATCTGCACAGACAGCAAGGTTGAGGACCAAGCACTGTCTATGTTTTCTTATACAGTTAAGGAGTGGAAATCCAGTAATGTATATATCGGTAATTCAGAAACAGAATTTTCAAACATTTTTTCTTTTCATCAGACAGCTACCACTAATCAAAAAGCATTCCCCTAATTCTGATTATACCTCCTATTGTTTACCAAACAACTATGAGTTGGTTGTTAAGGTGCAGTTCAGACTTCAGCTGGAGATGCAATAGGCAACTGTTTTTGCAAAGTGGAAAGAAGTCTTGTTGCTTTGTTCAGCATCAGCCCTTAAATAAATAATGATGCTGAACAAGAAAGAGGAAGATTCAAATGCAGGTTTTTCCTCTTCTTTTGATAAGTATAGACATCAAACTCTGGTGGTGGTGGTAGTACTGGGGAAGATTCAGATCTTGTCATGCTAGCTTTTGGAACGAAAAGACTGAAGCTACAGAATGTGTGTTATAAACTGCATACAGTAATGCAACAACATTTTCCATGAGGTGTCAGCAAACCTATCTGAACATACTGGCAATCTCTTCAAAAAAGCTTTTTCCTGGTTGCTAAGCAACCACAGAGGAATTAATTTAATTAGTTAATGTGAAGGAAATAAAATTACTGCATAGCTACTGAATACTCCATTTATATTACTGTACTGTATAGCTACTGAATACTCTACTTAGAATTACATCATTCTTGCTTGAATTACATGTCCAACTCTCTCTGTCACCCCTATCCCCCCCACACATCATGGCTTTCTCAAAATAGGGCTGATCATCAATCATGCAGGCTTTAGTTACCAAACCTTCCTGTTATCTGTAACAAGTTCATGCCCCCCAATGTCTTGTGCATTGAAAATTCATATAATTATATTATCCAAACCTGCTAACGGTCTTCTGGGACACATGAATAATTACATCTGAGCCACATTACTCATGAAACTGGAATACACTATACAATATATCTGAGTAAACAAACAGAATAAGTTGTATTGTGATGCAAAATCATGACCCTACCATTTTTCAAGTTGACAATTTTCTGATTGTCCTATTACATTCAATGTTATAAGTCTCCTTTCTTCTCCCCTAAGCACACTTTGGATCATATCTTTAAATAGTAAATCTGTTTTTCCTCAAAAGTGTACAGAGATGTACAAGACACACGATTGGAACCATATAAATGCTTCTTTGCAGGGATGAACTATGATGAGGGGTACCATAATCCCAGGGCATTGTAAAGATAAGGATCCTGAGTCTGAGTTATGATGCCTGGAAGAACTGATATTCACAATAATCCTACACACCATATGTACTGCAGCTACATAAAGGGCCTGACACTGTAACCCTTATTCACATGAGTAGTCTCCTTGATTTAAGTGGAACTACTTGTGTGAATGGGGATTGACGGAGCAGGCCCTTTATGTAGCTGCATAATATGACTAGATTTTCAGATTAGAGCAAGAGCATTAAGGCTTTGCACACTGAATAGGAGTATGCTGTCTACTGAATTTTTCACTAGTGCAATTATTGGCAGAACTGGTCTGAAATAAAATAGGAAAAAAACCTCTTGTCAACTTGTTTAATTGTGAAATGCAGCTGTAGTTATTTCAGTTGGCTGTATGCATAACTTGCAATAAGGTGGTCATACAGCATAGTGCAGATGACAATGTATTCACAACGGTACTTTTGGTATTAACATGGCTACTAGAAAGAACACCTTCTATTCCTCATTCAGATACGCTGGCTCCTCAGAAGCAGTATTCATAATCTCATAGACTAGGGGCCGGCAACCTTTCAGAAGTGCTGTGCCGAGTCTTCGGGTACGTCTACACTGCACGATTATTTCGAATTAGCTTAAACCGATATTACAAAACAGATCTAATAAAATCGGTTTAGCGCGTCCACAGTGGGATCCCGAAATCGATTGTTTGCGTCCATGGTCCAAAGCTACCATCGATTTCAGGGCGTGCACTGGTGGGTAGCTGTCCTCAGCTATCCCATAGTCCTCGACTTCCGTTGTTGAGAGCACAGGTGCCTGAAGGCAGAAAACACTGGTCACCCGGCCGGGTAGTGCTGGGTACAGCCTCACCCCTCCCTTTGAAGCAGCAACAACCCTTTGCGCCTTTTTCGCGGAGTGCATTGAAGCAAAGACGCCATACACAGCTCTTCCCTTTTTTTTATCAACGTGGTGGTGGGGGGAGAATATAACTGAGGGCTTGTTCCCTGAACCACTGCCAGACACTGTGTTTGAACCTACAGACATTGGGAGCTCAGCCAAGAAATGCAATAATTTTCAAGACTGCTGCTGGACCTGTGGGAAGCTGGAGTTCCTCAGTTACCCCCTCCCTCCCTTCATTGAGCGTCCATTTGAGGTCTCTGGCTTCCCTTCCTGTCACCAGCGCTAGTGTATCCGAGTTTTATTCGATAACGCTTGCATTTCGTGTTCTGTAATGAAATACAGATTTGTTCCCCCATACAGCGATGACCTAGTATCTTCGTCACGGTCTATGCTGGAGCTCTTTTTCGATATCAAACTGCAATCGCCAGCCGTGCTGATGCAGAGCCCAACGCTGGGCAGCAGGAAATTGTAATTCAAAAGTTCGGGGCTCTTTTCCCTGTTTACTCTGCCCGCTGCATCCGATTCAGATTGCTGTAGCGGTCAGTGCTGCACTCTGGGATGCGCCCGAGGCCATACGTCGATTTCCGTCACATGAACCCTATCGAGTTATCACTTATCAAATTAGCCGTACTCTCTCGTTATTGGAGGAGTTCGAATCGATTTAAGGACCGTGTAATCAATTAATGACGACGTCGTGTGAACGGATACAGCGTTAAATCGGTATATCGGCCATTAAACCGATTTAAAGTCGCAGTGTAGACCTGGCCTTCATTTATTCACTCTAATTTAAGGTTTCATGTGCCAGTAATACATTTTAACTTTTTTAGAAGCTCTCTTTCTAAAAGTCTATAATATATAACTAAACTATTGTTGTATATAAAGTAAATAAGGTTTTAAAAATGTTTAAGCAGCTTCATTTAAAAATAAATTAAAATGCAGAGCCCCCCGGATCGGTGGCCAGGACCCGGGCAGTGTGAGTGCTACTGAAAATCAACTTGCATGCCATCTTTGGCATACGTGCCATAAGTTGCCTACCCCTGTCATAGACTTTAAGGCCAGAACAAACCATCGTGGTCATCATACTCCCTTCCCTCTGTTCCCTGCTGTTCTATCATTCATCATCCTGTACCTCTCCAACCCACCCTGGGATTATCATTTTCGTTGTAATCAATCCCGTTGAGATTTTAAGATCCTTGAGGCAAAATCATTGGTCAGAATTAATCCCACGTGTAACTTCACTAGCAAAGAAGATACACTAGAGATGAATCTGGCTCATTGTTTTATGTGCCTGTAAATCACCGTGCACGCCAATGCCACAACTATATCACAGATTAAATAAAATGCATTAAAGGAACATTGTGGTTGCAAAGTCAAGGACTCCAAGTTAGGAAACTCCAGAATTCTGGTTACTCATATCATTGTGCGCATGCATAATAATAATTTCCCATTAAAAGTTAAGAGGAGTTGGGCAACTAATGCCCATGAGCATCAAATATATACACAAAGGTAACTTTCATTCTGGCATTACCTAGAGTTTGAATAATTGAATAAACATTCTTAATGTTGTTTTAACAGGTTCTTGTGTGTAATTCCCTCAATTTTTTAAATAGGAAGTTGAAAAAACAAATTACATCATGTGGAGCCATACTGGACCGTGCAAACAGGTCATCAGCAGGCTGGAACTCAGGACTGTGCAGACTTCTACCAATTGAGCTAAAGGCGTCATTGGCAGCAACAACAGACTTGCTCACTAAGCAGATCACCTACTAAAATGGGACACAACACCTCTTGCTCATAGAGTACTTAACTGTTTTACTAGACAGCAAAGGAATGTGGGAATCAGGAAGGCTGTGGAAGTGAGTGTGGTCTAATAGTAAGAGAAAGCATAGCCAAGTACTCAGATTTGGCACAATCATTCTGAAAGGCGATGGGGCTAAATTATTGAGATTTCCCATATTAGAAAGCTTAGGTAAATGTTGAAAGATATGTGGTTGCTTCTTACAGTAGGGGTATGGGATCTCGTTCAGTAAGAGCTGTGAAGTGCACAGAATTAACACCAGTCAGTGGAAGAGCTGAGACTGGAACTTATGGTGGTCTCTCAATCCAGTTCACCTTCCCTTGGGCCCAAGTGGGCAATGTCTGCAGCTACTGCAACATGTCCCCATCCAGAAATATAGCTCTACCTACCCACTAGGAACAGAGAACATGCTCAGTGGCATGGACATGCATTGAACTCTTTGGGGCTGGGGCACGTTCAGTGGAGATTTTAGTAGCATCCCTTTCACAAGCTATAAGAATATGTGCAGAGGGTGATTTTCAGAGGCTTATAACTTGTCCAATTATACAGAGATTTTCACAGGGAAAGCAAAAGGCACTTCTGTGATCCCAGAACTATCTCCCTGCCCAATTTCAGCTTCTTGTCCAAAAACATGGAAGCACTAGAGCAAAGAAATAGTTGGATTTATTTTTTTTTAAAAACATTGCCAAAATTATCAGTTTTTCACTAGTCTTGAACCGTTTTCGCTTTTCTGAGACTAAAGTAGGTAGATCAAGCCTGGTATGTTTCAGTATGAATGATTAAAGTATGGCAAAGTTATAAACAACTGAAAATGGGTTTAAAACAAAGTGTGAGGCAATCTTAATTACAGGTGTAGTTACTGGCTCAACCTATAATATTGGAAATGTAATCTAAAATGAGCAAATTACATAACATTTTATTAAATAAGGACTGGTAAAAACAGATTGGGTTACCCTCCCCACCCAACCCCAAATATTATTGATTATGATCATTCAAAGCTTTAGAAGACACTGAAAATACTTGAGCCATTATTTAACCAAAATTTAATAAGCAAAGAGACAATGCAGTAACTTCCTACATCTCACTTTCAAGGTGCTACATTTGAAGGGATATTTGTGATATACTGTGAAATAGCCCAAACTTCTGATTCTGAATACAAAGAGAACTAACTGATTGGCTTTCACTAATGTCATACTCATGTCAATAATATCCAGTAAAAGGTTGGGTCTGATTTATCATTTTAAAAGTTATATATATTTTGTTATAAGAGTGAAAGCTTTGCATGAAGCATATATGCTGAGGATTACAGCAGATCTCAGATGGTTAAAAAAATTCACTGCCATCAGCCTTGCATCTCGAATCATACCACTACTCAAGGTAGTCAATAACCACCCAGAAGAGCACTGTTTCTCGAGTCCTGTTGTTTAGTGAGTGATTCAGTGATTACCAAATAATGCCAATTTTGCTTTTCAGATAAGAAACTGAAATAAGCAATATTAAGTCTCATATCTCATGTTAATATCAATATTTACAGCAACCCACATTTGTTAAAACAAACCACCTTTTGTAAACTGTGAATTTATCTAAATCTATTCAGAAGCATACCACCTGTTTAGAAACTGAAATTAACTGTTTACTGCTCATATTAATGTTATGTCTATGAATTCTCTCACTGATTAAAACGTAAACATATGAGATCTTCCATCTGTTTAATATGTAGAGGAATTATTTAAATTAATCATAATTTAAATAGCTTTTTCCACTGATTCAGATGGGTTGCTGAAAGGTCTCTCATCAATCATTGCTCAGACACCTTTCCTGGGATTCCAAATGAATGTATCTTAGGCAAAAATACATGGTTTTAAGGTTGTGGGGGTTTTTTTTTTGTTTGTTTGTTTTTTTAAATGCAGGCAAGTATGAACAGCCAACAGAACAGAACAAAACAAAACAAGAAAAATGAAGACGGCTCTGTAGAGCCACAAATATTTTTCATATAGCCCACAAAAATGTCAGGCTTGATAACAATATACATCCCCTCTACATTAGGAGTCACTCACAACCCATTAAGAACTTTAAGACAAATGTCAATTTTCTGAGTGATAAAGTGGGTGAGGTAATATCTTTTATTGGACCAACTTCTGTTGATGAGAGGGATAAGCTTTTGAGCCACACAGAGCTCTTCTTCGGGTCTGGAAAAGGTAGTCCCAACCTCCCAGCAAAATGCAAGGTGGAACAGATTGTTCAGCATAAGTGGTTAGCACAATTGCAAGGGACCATTCAAAGTCAAGTAGCCTGTTAACACCTCTGCAGACATGGGACTAAAAGAGGTGGTTAGTGGGTTACAGATTGTTATAATAAACCATAAATCCATGTGCCTCTGTTAAATCAAAACCGTGCCTCTGTTAAATCCATGGTTTTTAGTGTGTAGAACAGTTATGAATTTAAGCTCCCAGGCTCATTTTTTGAAAGTGTTGCGCAGGGTTTTCTTTGAGGATGAGAACTGGCTAGGTCAGACACCTAGTGATTGCTTTGGGAAAAGTGTTCACCCAAGGGTGATAGATTTCAGAGTGGTAGCCGTGTTAGTTTGTATTAGCAAAAACAATGAGTCCTTGTGGCACCTTAGAGACTAACACATTTATTTGGGCATAAGTTTTCGTGGGCTAAAACCCACTTCATCAGATGCACGGAGTGGAAAATATAAATACACAGCACCTGCCTACTGTATTTTCCACTTCAAGCATCTGATGAAGTGGGTTTTAGCCCACAAAAACTTATGCCCAAATAAATTTGTTCGTCTCTAAGCTGCCACAAAGACTTCTCATCCTTTTTACAGGTGATAGAGTGTTTTTGTCAACACACCTACATTCATAGATTCAGTACCGACCCCAAAACACACCAAGAAAACAGTCAGGCACGCAGCTACTACAGAATACGCTTTGAAGAGAAAGTCCGGGATATACACCTTAATACACTTAAAACCACCTTCATCAAACAAGGACACTCAACTATAGAAGTAGACCACATCATGGAACAGGACAATCACATATCCTGAGAGAACTTGCTTCAATACAGAAATAAAAACCGCACAGACTGCAGACCCCTAGTTGTCACCTACCACCCCAAACTGAAAAACATATGGAGCAACATCAATCACAACCCAAACTTGATGGGGAGACCAGGCTGAAAGAAATTGCTCCTGAACCTCTACTTTTGGCCTTCAAAGAACCCCAAACCTCTCCAAGCTCATCATCAGAAGCAAGCTCCCCCTAGACCAGGGCACACAAACTTAAAGCTGACAGAACAACAGATGCAAAACCTGCTGACATATATCCACTGCTAACATGATCAACAATCACCACAACACCCGTTTCAAGATCCACGAGTCCTACATGTGCCTATCACAACATGTGATGGGGTATATCTCATCCAGCACACTAAATGCCCCCAAAACAATAGCACTTAAAAGTAGCACACAATCTTTAGTGTGCATCAGCAGGGACTACGTGGATCAAATAAGGTGCATCACATTAGCGTGCTTTAGAAATCATACACTTGTAGAGTGCATTACCCCATTGTGTATTCAAGCCCCAAGACATTGTAGTGTACATGTATGGGTTTGTCTACACTACAATTAGACACCTGCAGCTGGCCTAGGTTGCAAGGTGGTAAAGTCCCAGAGTGTGGGCTCCAGCCTGAGCCCAGAAGTCTACATAGGAATGAAAAAGCCCTGCAGCCTGAGTCCTGGAAGCATGAGTCAGCTGGCATGGGCAAGGTGCAGGTTTTTAATTGCAGTATAGACTTACCCTATCTTTCCAGTTGGAAAAGGTTTGATTGCTTTCCTGTAGTGGTTAAAAAAAATTGCCAGTTCCAGGAAGCATGTAAATCCCAGAGTCTCCTGTCCGCCAATAAGGAGCAGTATTACAAGACCAGCAGGCCAACTGTCTCTGTCCCTTAACATTGCTTATTGCTCTTCCCCCTTTATCCATTCTGATGACAGCTATGGATGCTGGCTATGGAGGCATAGCAAATGCTTTAGACGCCAACAAAATGTGTGTCCCTCGCCTAGTAAGCAAGAGGTTCTGCGAACAGTGTGGTGGACTCCCACTTCCCCTTGCCTAGAGATTTTGATGCATCATGTCAACGATGTGATCAGTTTTCTATTCATAATTCAAGATCAGCAGTATTATTGACCAGCCAGTACTTCCAGTTGGATATCAAACACCAGCTCACACCAGCTGATGATTTAGCCTTACATGTGACTACTACCTCTAGGGATTTGACTGTAATCAAGGTTGCATAGCAACTTAGCATCCCTTCAAAATAAAAGTTACTAATCAGTTGCTTCTGTGAGGGAATTCAGTGATGTGCTTTTAGGTTTTTAAGTTGCAGATAAAAGGCAAGATGTGCAACTTCTGTGACACTCCTCAAGTTTGTACCCAAATCAATAACAGTAACAATAGCATTCTTTTTTCATGAGTGGAAAATAATAGTAATAAAACCTTCAAAAAGAAAAAGGTTTATTTGTAAAACTTTAAAAAATAACTAAAATAATGCAATAGAACATTTTGCAACATACACTCACCAGCATTGGAGCCTGTCAAGTTGTAACGAACATTTAGCTTTTTGATGATGTTTTCATGGATCTGATACCAATCACTCTCTGTGTTGCACCTATGAAAATGGTAACACTCTTAAATCTGAAATGAAAGCTCACGGTTGTCAGACCTACTGTAACAAACTTAACTGGCTTCTCCAAATAAATCCTATTCTGCTCACCAACTAGCAGCTTGAGATTTATCTAAATCAATATGTCATATTGTTGGCACAATGTGGGTTTTGGGATGATGCCCAATGAAACAGCTTCCCAGAACAGGGAGCAGTATCATGGCAGCGCTCAGATGCACTGGTTGAGGATGTCACTGTAGGGAATGCTCACTTTGCATGGGAAAATTTGAGCATAAGGGTGTCCTTGGTGGCACTGAGTAATTCAGCTACTGCTGAATTACTCTTGTATTAATCTCTTCTTCAGCTCTAAATTACAGTGAAACTTGCCTAACGTGACCATTCAAGAGCTCAG
Organism: Chelonoidis abingdonii; assembly: GCF_003597395.2. Taxonomy (NCBI): domain Eukaryota; kingdom Metazoa; phylum Chordata; order Testudines; family Testudinidae; genus Chelonoidis; species Chelonoidis abingdonii. Next base: position 53,651,591 of record NC_133769.1, on the reverse strand, counting down.
CAGAAACAGGACATCTAGTAGAGATGGTATTTACTAAAGGGCAAAAGAAATTATGTTCTTAGTCTCACAGGGATAGGTGGCTGCCTGTAGGAGAAAGCCATTTGAATAGATTAAAAATTTCCTACGTGCAACAGCATCTTGCCACAACTTTAACACATAGCATTTTCAGTTGCTTTAATTAAAAGTGTTTCAACTCCATAATCTGACCATTATTTGAGAAATATTCCACAGAACTTTTTCTTGTCATTTAGCCTAAGTTAGTTTCAGTATCAAACTTGTTCTGTTTTATCTGAACTGAAGTACTAATGCCACATTTATTTTTACCAATGACAGACTTGGAAAGTGGAATTCAACTGTCCAATAAATACATTAACAGTGTGCTATCCAACAGAGAGCACTTTAATCTAGACTGACAGAAAATTAAAGTAAAACAAAAGTCAGCCACCTGTCCACCGTCATAGTAAATTGCTGTCAGAAGCACTGCTTCCAGCAGTTCTAATTCAGCACAGTGAGGAATAAGAGACAGGTGAAGGGCTGCTTTTTAGAGACTGAAGTGTCTTCAAGGCTCAAGTACTAAACTTTTCTGGAAGAGGAATCCCTTAAGGTGTCTGACTAGTGTATCTCAATTTACACCCTTAGAACAGATCATTCCACAAAATATTTCTTAACTTATGGAGCCCAAGGTCAGTGGAGAATCCTATGTTCTGTGTCACTGCATCCACGAAACTGAACTTTCTGCCTATCTACTGTCTGCCAAAATTTCATCTGCCATTTAATAAACCCATGCATTTACAATAATTAGATTTTGAGTAAGACGTTTTGGTTTTCCAGTCCTCTGCACTTATGGCATTGTTAATATTTTATACTTTTTGCTATTGCAGTTCTGTAATTGTTTTGCATCATTATATATAAATGATTGCCCTGCCCACTTCTTTCTGGAGTGATAAAGTACTCTTGGCAGACATGTGGGTGGTACAGGGAACTCAAAAGAAGCCTCCCAAACACTTCACATTGCCAGATAAAGATCGGCAGAGAAATTGCTATAATTAAGGTTGTTTAAGCATTTCCATTCTAAGCCCCCATTTCCAGTGGCTTTTAAAACTTTCTGAAACTTACCTCTCTCAAGCTCAAGTCTTCCAGGTTTAGGCTTTACCCAAAGGAAAATCATTTTGAAAAGATGGAGCAAAAGCAATTCAACTATTTTGGAGTATGAGTAGAGTGAAAGACAAAATACACTTTCATGGTTATCAAAACACTGTTCGGACACTGAAAACCTATGGATAGAAACTGGTAATTTGACACAGAAAGGAAGTATGTAGGAATATGAACTATGAACAAATGAAAAATCCCACTTTAGGAAAGGAAAGTACATTTTTCAGGGAGCTCTTGCAAAACGTATAAAGTGTGCACTAACGACAACCTGACTGTACATGAATGCATGGCTTAGCTGCACAGTGAAAACTCTAGTGAGGGTGTGCAGCAAATGGTTCACTGTGTTTCTTGTAAAATGGCACACTAAATGAAATTACACAGGCCTCAATCCTGCAAACTTAACAGGACTGTTTGCATGATCACGGTCTATAGGTATAGAAAACAGTTATGATATCCTAATGCATCATTCGATAATTGTATTCAATCAGGGCCAGATTAAAGTAACACGTACCCCAAACTCACATATTTCCTGATTTCTGAATGTTTAATTGTGCTATTTTTTTTAACACAATATTTTCATTTTTGAAAAAACAAACATGAAGAGTTGATGGAAGTTTTTCAAACTTCAATAAAAATGGTGAAAAATTCTGATTTTTTAATGACATTTTTTATGAAACCCTTTCCCCAGTCTTTGACCAGCTCAAAAATATACTATTTTATATCATGGGGGATTAGAACGAAAATGCTTAAACAAACAACCTTAAAAGGACTAAAGTCCTTTACTTACACTAATTAAAAGCCATTGCTTCTTGGTACAGACTGATATAAATAGACTCCAAAACTCTTAAAAAATTTAAAGGAAATACTCTCTTACATATATACTTTTAAGATAAGGTCATCCTTTGAGTCTCCTGCCAGTAGATCTGCAATGCTGAGGACTGCACAGCCAAAGGGCCGTCGGTACTGTACGTTGCAAGCATTTTTCTTTTCTCCAGCTCCCATTCGGCCTGTCAAATATAACAAAAATATGATGCATAATCCACTAAAATGCCTCCTTCTAAAGCCACAGAGGAGGGAGAGACCAGCTCAGCTGATACCTGTGGATAATGTAATGGTTTTTATGAAATTATGGCAAGCATAGTGGTTACAAATCTCCTCCATCTTTTCATATTTTCCACTTAAATTAGAACAGTAGAAAATATGAAAAGTGCATTACACTTATAGTGCATTTGTAAGGTCCAAAACTGAGGGGACACTGGTTACCTTCTTCTGACCTCCCCTATCATACACTTCTTGTGTCATACCCAGAAACTATATTCGATTGGGCAATGCTGCACCAAATTTAACATTCGGGTATCATGTGCTACTGGACATTAGGTCTTATCACATTTGTAAATATTATTTCACTACAGTTGTTGTTAATAGTCCTCTGCCTTGTGACTGATAAGAAGTGCTGTCTCTGGCGATGACAATTAAGCAGACGGGTGCTGCCCCCCATAAGAGGCAATTCAGTAACATGGTGATAAGTGGACTAATGCAAGAACAGCTATTAAAGATGAAAGACAAGAGGAAAGAACAAAGAGAAGAGGAAAGATGCTGGGGCACAAGAAAGCAAATAAGTATACAGAAACAAACAAGGAAGAAAAAAGAAGAGGCGATGGAAACCAGACCTTTTTCTAACATTCTTTCCCCTTTGATTCAAAAACAATAGCCCAACTGCATGAACAAAGCAATAGTCCAACATGCAGCTGCATGTCCTGCATCAAAATAGAGGGGAATCCCTTCCTTCACCTATTCTGATCAATCACAGCTATGCACCTTTTCTACCACGTGCCTATGCGTTTGATGCCAATTTCTGAAATGAAAAGCACCTGGTCCTAGCTGTTGTCTGCAAATGCCTTCCCATAACATTTCCCTGCATCACAGCAGCTAGGAGAGTAATCTTTCATTTTCATCAAGTACACTGTCCAAATCTTATTTTAATCTAAATATTTCAGCAAGTGTCTTTGGTCTTTCAATAGCACTCTCTCATAATCCCACATCAGTGCTATGTTTATGCAGTGACAAATGGCCAGCTATTTATGACTCTGCTGTGTTTCTTGTTCCTTCTCTCTCTTTGGAATAAAAAGATGCTGGGTTCCCTACTGAAGGCCCTTAAAAACTGCACTGGCCTTTCAGACAGTCTGACTGTGGAGCTAATAAACATATAGAACCTATTTCAACTTTACAGAATCAGAAGACATAGAGGCTTTGAATTGATGCAACTCAAATAGCATATGCAGTGACTAGAATATCAAGACTGTCATACAAAATTCATAGGCATACTTTCTGGAATCTTAAACTGATCTAAATGCAAAGACTTGAGGTTTTTGCCTTGCTCTAAAAGTCTAGATTGTCAATATTTTAGGAAAATGGTCAAACAAAGAGGATTCTACACTTTGCCCTTATTTTAAAGGTTTATTCTTACCAACTTGGCCCATTGGCTCAAAAGTTAACATTTTACACCATTTTTGCCTCAAAATTGATAACCACCCAATTTCCTACATCTTACCCATTAAATGAGTATAAGCCTCCCAGCTTTGAAGTCCTGGTGACGCACTACAACCATATAAAAAGGAAAAAAATATGCAGAAAAGATCTGAGACACATGGCTTATTCTGTATTAAGACAGGTATGTATTACAGTATCCAAACCCAGAGTGCAGTACAGAGGATTATTACAACAAAAATAAAATACTCTTCAAAAAAATCAGGAAGAAATGAAAGAACACTTAGTGCTGTACATCAACTATACCATTATTTTACAGACAACAGTGCATATCTCTAAAAGGAGAAATACTCAGGAATGATGTGAAGATTACCGGAGTTAACTCAATATAGCCACAAGACAATTTCTTAAAGAAACAGATTAAATAAAGTACATGCTCTTCACTTCTACAGATCTTAAGCATTGTCTTTGGAAGAAAGCAGATTTGTTCATATCATATGTTAAAATTTTCTTAAAGGGAACAACATCTCCACTGCAGTTTTTTCCCTTATTGAATTCGTTTGAACTATTTAAAAGAAAGGGTACACATTGTTATCAGTCCATTTATGCTAATTAGGTCTGCTAAATTTCCAGACAAGTTGTTCTACTAGTGCAACATGCCTCAAATTACTCTGTGGGAGTAAAGCAGGTTTTTAAAACTCCTTTTAAACTCATTCATTATGCTAAGACAGTTCATATGACAGGCATGCATGTGCTTTTGGGTACTAATCAGAATAGTATCCTATATTGTTACGGGTCCTCTGTCCTTAAGGGATTATAAATTTAGCTTCTTAAAGCATTTAAAATATTAGCACAGAGCAATGCTGGGAAATTCTAGGCACATATTATTTGCTATTGCGTATCAGAATGTAAGCACATTCTTTTCAAAGCTTACTCAGACATACCACCAGCGAATGTGACAGATGCCATAAGCAAAACTCAAGCATGTTGTCTTTCCTTTATTTACTGTCCAGTGCCTTCCAAATGTACAGTTTATGCTGGCAAGCTGTTGTACATACCTATGCGGATAATGTGCACAGTGATGTAGATGTCCTTCCTGAGTTCACTGCTACTCAAATCCTGCAGAGAATCAGAGTCTCATTATTTTTGACCCACAATTAAAATATGACATTTAAAGATCTTAGCATATTACTATATGTGCCAATGAAAGTGATAAATGAACACAGAGTGCACTTTTAACAGAGGATTTGTTACAATACAGTATTGAAAATACATCCTTGAATAACTTTAAATTTGTGGACATGCAGGAGTATGGGCAACTTCTGTCCTAAAATGCTATGGAACAGATTGTGCCCTGCTGCATCAAGACTGCACAGGGGCAGGACGCAAGGAGCTCCCTCATGCGCCCCTGCACATGGATGATGCATGACTGCAGTCCCTACACTCTTTAAAGCACAAGGATTGCTGTCTCCAAGCAACCCCAGGGTGCAGGAGAGACAAGGAGGAGTGGGGGGAGGAGTATGCTGTACTTGTGCACTGGGAAAGCACCAGAAAGTAGGCATGCTGTAGCCCACGAAAGCTTATGCTCAAACAAATTTGTTAGTCTCTAAGGTGCCACAAGTACTTCTGTTCTTTTGCGGATACAGACTAACACGGCTGCTACTTTGAAACCTGTCAGAAAGCCGGCAGAATTCTTTCTGGTGTTCCCCCAGGTGAAGTGCAGCACTGCAAGACCTTTAGCATTGGTCTGTGCCTCAATGATGTAACAGAATCTTTCATTAGGATTCAAATCAATAGCCAATCAAACTGCTCCGACACAGCACTGAACTATTTAATGACACAACAGTTAATTTACTCCATATTTTATTTAAAATATTCAGTACAATTGCATGAAATGAGCATAAAGGATGTGTAAAGCTCACCACAAAGAGAGAACAATGTCTTTCTGGCTTCTCTGGACATTTTGGCAAACCATTCCTATTCAGTCTTAAAAAAAACCTCTCGCTGAAAGAAAAATAAATAGAGTAGGTTGAGTAATGTTAAGGCAAATGAAACTTCATTCTGAATTTCTTTCAAGGTGAAATCTTCCTCAAAATATAGAACAATTACATTTCTAAGAACTTGATAACAATAAAAAAGTATACTGAATGTTGATGTACTGTTTATTGTAATTACAACAAATCTGAGATTAAATAAAATTATTTTTTGGACTGTGATTTTGTAGAATTGTATTCACTTCTTGTGAAATGATGTACCTACATAGAAATATGAAAACTATAAAATCTAGGTACATTGGACATTATTACAGAAGGTATGCAATATGTTGGTACGGATTCTAAACTGTGCAGGTATTGGCATAATCACACAAACTGGCATTCAGTCAGTATCTTTCCCACAGATTAATAAAATTGTCAGAGGAAAAGGTAATAGGTAAGATGATGTTGACGATAGTTGTCCCTACTATTAAACCTTAACTTCCACCCTCCCTAATGTAGCTAGACTGGACGGATTTTAGTAGACTATGGAATAAGAGCCTCCATAGCTGCTGTCAGGAAAGCATTATTTCCAGAATTCTGCCTTTAAAATCTGTCAGTGTTTGCTAAATGCTACTGTGGAAACAAGTATCAAAACAAAGAGTTTGGCAAATTTAACACTGCCTCTGCTAAAGCAGAGATAATGAGAGAATTTTAGAGCCAGTGAGGGGGCAGGACCTATGAAAAAGGGGAGAAAGGATATTTGTTTCATTAAGGAAAGATTCCCACTGAATTTTAATGGGAGTTGGATCAGGCCCATAGGAAGGTTCACTATATGAAACAGGCAATTCATGTGTGGAGGAAGTTTACAAGAGAGACAGAACCCTCCATGCGTTGGACTAATTCTAATGGGATGGGTCATAACCCTATTTTTAAAGGGTGGGAACAACAGGGTCACAAATAGTACTTCCCTCCCACCCCCAGCCAAGCAGCTGTCTGGATACCCCAAAGTTATAAAATAAATTACCAGGAGATTATCCTGCACATACATTCCTAACTACAGCTTTCTCAGCTGTTGCTATCTCTTCTGCCTATGGCCAAGGCCCGAACATTTTTGCCAATGTTTTATACTAATATACATCTTTTAAAAACAGCAGCAGGAATATTTATAGGAATATGCCGGATGAGATACAAAACCCTGAAGATGAGTTAAATCTTTCTTTTTCTGTCATTCCCTAGTCACAAAATCTGGAGACCAATCATTTAATCAAAATCATATTTAACCTGAGCTACAGTTGAGTGTTGATTTAATTTGTATAAATCAGCCAATCTGGGCAGTTTGAACCCCCGGGTACTTAGACTTTTTATTGGAGTAGTTCATTTTAAACCACATTCCCCATTTGTAGCTACCCAGTTTCCCATTTGATGGCAGAATAAGTGGAAGCTAAGAGTAGGGTAGTCTAAACTCTTGTATATTTCATAGGTAGAGACTTGGAAATGTCATTTCTCAAGCACACACACACATACTTTAGTATATAGATCTCCATGGTAACTTTAAAAGAGGGTTTAAAAATAAGGTCACTCAACATTCTGTGCAAAACCAAACTGTTTTCTGCTGCATATGAATTTAAAAGATGAAGTGTTTTTCAAATTAAAAAAAAATAGCTCATTTTAATACAAATATAATACACTAAAAGAGTGCTGTTATATCAGATGCTGTATTCTCCAGGCTGTAAATAAACTTCAAGTTAGCAATCAGCATTGCAAGAATATTACTGTGTGTATTATATAGCGCTTAGGAGCCGCAGTTATTGGCCAAGATGTCATTATGGTAGATGCCATACAAGCACATAACAAAAAGATGGCTCTTATCCCACATCGGCTACACACCCTGTCTCTATGATCTGCAACCAGCAATGAATCTGAACTGTGGCAATATAATTTTAGTCCAGGCAACCAACAAGGCTGTGCTGAATTTCACCGCCTTATCTCCAGTCTATAGACCTGTCCATCAGTCATGCGTATAAGCAGCAGTGGATGTTTCACTGCATGATTTGTGCTTAAAGCAAGCAAATGGAAATGACTGTCCCAAACAAGAACAGCAGCATCCAGGAAACTGGGTCTTTGGCAGACTTAACGGTGTTTATAAGTAGTTTTTATAGGCTGACAAATGTTGAAAGAATATTCATGTCCTCCAAAACCCAGTGGTTGTTGTAACAGCTTATTGTACATTCACATGTCACTTCATCTTTCAGATGATCCATTCATTCCTGCTCTATACCTTCTCATATAGCAAAATAGCTTGTTATCGCTTACACACGCTTGAAAAATTTACTCAGCACCTCATAGCTTGAGATATAAATCAACAAGTCAGGGTAAGAACACATGGACTGTTTGCCTGTAGATTTCCAAAGACACTTAGCTCACATTTGGAAGGTTGCTTGCACAAATATAAGAGCTAGACATTTATTTTTAGAAAAAAAAGTACATTTCGATTCTGCAGATATCAAAGGCACTGCCCTAGAAATGCTTCCTACTTGCCACAGGTGTGCGGATTTTTCAAGCCCTGATTACACACGCTCTCTGCAAGGCTACGCAAGTGTAATTCAGGATACAATTATTAAAAACCAGCAAGCAAGCACTGTCATGCCATACAGAAATATACCGATTGAGATGACAATTGGTGATGCAGAGCTAAATCTCTCAGATGTATTTTAAATGTAGCATGACTGAAGGGAAAAAACTAGATGCAGTTTCCACAGTATGACTTTAACAAAAAAGAAGCAAAAGCTACAGTTCCAACTACAACATTAGAATACGTTGGCAGAGAGCAAATGTGAGCAGTCAGCCTTTTAAAATGTTAAAAAATGTTGATATTCAGTTACTTTTAAGTACAGAGGGCATGTGTGTTCGTAAAACCTCATGTGGATTTCTTCATAGAAACCACGTTAGAAAATGAATGTAAAAAGTGAACTGCTTTACTAAAAGAAAGAGACAATACAGAATTTGAGAGATCTAACAGCTTGGCTTCAATCAGCCAAAACTCCAGATTATTAAAGCTGAGGCTAGTATTTTACTTCTCAGCAGTCAGTCACCGGTAAATATACCTGGCGAATATGCACCGCAATAACCCAAAGGAGACAGATCTTTTCTTTGTATTAAGGGCATTTGATTATAGCTTAGACTTCTAAGCATTTTTCTTAGTGCTAAACTTGCCACTAAAATATGCTGTGCACATTCTAGCTCTACTGTCTTCTGATAAGAAATACAGAAATAACAAACACTGAAGAGATTAATTTAAGCAGGTCAACAAGGGATTTTTGTACTGAAACATCCTCTGTAATACTGAAGTAACAATGTGCTCCAAATCTGCAGTTTACCGATTGCCTTTAAAAGTAACATGCCACAAACTGTTCTGTTTTCATAACTGATTCTTATTGATTTATATTACTACTTGTGTGCTATTAGTCTAGACAGATTCCCTATTGTATGACTTTTAAACATAAATCTGGCTGCCTTTTTTACATTATGCCACATGACATGCTGTTGTAGAAAAGATTACCTTAGAAACTGGCCAAATTCCTCAGTATAACATTTAATTTTTATGTAATCAACATAAAATGTATGTCTTCAAGTGGGGAATAAAAGGCAGGAGTCTTTAGTCATTGATAACATCAAATTAGTTGCTTGCTGTAAAATTCAGTAGAACAATAGAAGCAGATGAAACTTAACAGCACAAACTCTGTTTTACACACAAACGTTGTGGGTGATAAACACAGGAAGACATTTGTTTGATATTTCACCACTAACACAACATGTACCTGCCTCTTGTTTGTACAATATTTTGGACTGTATTTCTACTTCTTTGATTGGTTTAGTGGGCAGAGTGTCATTTTGAGTAGGGTGAGGTAAAAAGATGAATTTGAGCTGGATGCCTATGAAAACAAAGATGGATGACTAAATTTCTTCATTCTGTCTTAATGGAATAAATGCTACAGATCTAAGGACTGCCCATCTGGGCTGGAAGATCATCAGTTCCATAGAGCAGATTCAGATTATAATATCTTGCTGATCTTGGTTAGGAAGAAGATTGCTGCTGATACCATTAATTAAGAAAACAGAAACCTATGTGCTTAGATGGGTACACCAGGAATGGATTTGTTCTGATGGCAGATAGATAATAAAATGGTAATTGATTTGTTCTTTTCAGTCCTCTGATTGGCATGAACTTTATTATTTATATTTAGAAGCTACTGTAGGTGCTTAATTACAAATCTGAAAAAAATAAATTACATAAACTCGCTCACAACAGGTAGCAGTAAAAACTTTGGATCAGATCCTGCTTGGCTCCTGCTCCATGCCCTTTGTGTTGTTGATGTGGTACAAAGGGGCCAGAGAGCTGGCTTCAGCAATGAGCTGGGGATCCCCCAGCATAGTGGGCATTCCAAAGGGTGTGACAGTTCTGAGCTCAACCAGTTTTGGGGCAGTGGGCCAGTCTCTCTGGGGCTGTCCAACTGCTGCAAGCTAGAGCATCACAATACTAAGCCTGGTTTGATCCCTGGCTCCCCGCAGGATGGGATGGGAGGTAAATAGAAAGCCACTTCTGCACACCCCTGAAGCTGGTTTTATAAGTGAACCTTACAAGAGAGCAAATACCAGAGCCAGGGACCCTCATCTGAGGGAGCATCCCAATGTATGGAGATTCTCCACTGGCATAACACTCTCCTGCAGTCTCCCATGCCAGACACCACCGTCCAATACCAAGCGTAAGGGAAAGACGGGTTGGGGGCATGGCAGAAAGGAGAGGGGACTGGATATGAGGAGCAAGGCTGCTCTATGGCCAATTCTCCACTGGTGTAAGGTGCCTGAGGGAACTTCCATCACAGATAAAAGTTAAAACTGCCCCCTTGTAGCTTTAACTTGAGCCAGGGCTTGACAGCTGATAATCAGTGATCTGTAACCAGTTCTTGACCCACCTCTATCTCCATTGCACCTGAGCAGCGCTGGGCCCACATCTTTAACAGTTACCAATACACCAATGAATGTGACCTATGTAACAGTCATTATGTATTAAAACAATGTATGACTGTATTGCAATTTTAAAAGACACTTATTATCAAAGGCCATAACCCACTGCTATCTGTAGAAGTTTTCTGAATGCAAAGATCGAGGGTAAACGATTACTCTTAATTGTGGACAGGAAAAATAATTATGGATGAGGTAAAATTACTGAACATTAAGTGTAAATTTATGCTGGCTGAAATTCACTCTCCTCACAAAGTAGAAGTGCCCACACTATGCTGATAGAATGACGAATGGTTGGGGAGGGAGAGTCCATCCTTCAGTCAGGACAATAGTGGGGAATTGCCACACACCTCCTATTGCAGCCTAAAGGTTAGAATAACGACGGCAGCTCATCCACACTGGTTGCACACAGCACTGTGGTCTGCATAAACGTGCATCCATAGCCTCCCCCTGAGGCACCCAAGTGGCCTTCCATGTTGGCCTATATAGGGCTAGTGCAGAGATCTGTATCACTGTGCACAGGGTGGGAGCAGGCAGTCTCTACAGATACTCAGCAGACAGACTCCACTCCCCATATCTCAGTGCAGCCTGTACATGGGGTGAAAGGGTGCAGATGAACCTGCACTGGCCTTCCACATCTCAGGTGAATTTCACCCACTGAGTCTAGCTCCAAATCAATTACATCAAGGATGACAAAGGGGCAAAAAAGGCTGATTATGCTTTCCTGCTCAAATACCAGGAAAACTTCACCCATAAATGAGGGCAGATACACAATCTGCAGGAAATACTGAAAACCAAATGAGGGAGGTTGTTTGGTTCTTTCCCTTCTTTGTACAGAAAATGTGACCAAAGGAAACTAGAATTTGTAACTTGGATGTTAAATGGAAGTGTTAGAGACCCATTTAGTTTGTGTAGAAAACCAAGTGGGGTCACAGGCAAAGATGGTGGCCAATATTCTGGCTGGGACACTCAAGAAATAGCTCACAACTCCAGCAGCTGCCTAACTGTCAGACAGAAGCACTTAAGAACTCTTCCAGGCCTAAAAACCTCTCCAGTCTGGGAATCTGGTCTCTAAAACAATGGACAAAATCTATGTGGCCCAACCATCAGCCTCCTGCACTAGCCATGCAACAAGAGAGGGAGCCTGCACTGTGCTCTTCCAAAGAGCAGATGAGCTGACAATTCAGCATGGAGTCTCCCAGAATCTTAGGAAGAATTTTTGAGCTAACTAGAATTCCTCCTGCAACTGTCACCATCACAGAGCTCCTCTTCTCCTCCCAACACAACGACAAGCTGATCCTATGAATTCTCAACGTCCAGCTGAAGCAAAAAGAAAGGCAGCATTCTTTCTATATCTTAAAAAATATCAAGCACTGAGAAAACTGCATGTCTCATTTGCAGTATTGCCAACACTAAGCATTTAAAAATTGTGAGTCTGGTGCCAAAAAAATCATGAGATGACTTATAAGTCATGAGATATTTTTAAAATAATGTGCAGATATTGTTTATTTGTCTTCTAATTTTTGAGCCTTTAGTTACATTTCCAAATTTCCATAACCAGGAGAGCCAGAAACTTCCCTTTTATTAAAATAAAAGCTGAATTTCTCTTGTAATCGCATGAACCTGGGCCTTTAAGAGATGCTGTAAGACTTGCATTTAAATCATGAGAGTTAGCAACATTACAACTGCTATGCTTATTTTCAACTTGCTGGGATGACAACACTTTGAAGTGATGCGTGTTGTAAGGGGCAGCTGTGTGAAATTATACCAAACACTGTGGTCAACTTCAAGCTAATGCCTCATGTACATCTTTAAAAATGTATTTAGAAACAGTTCTGCTGATGAACTTTGTTTTTAATTTCCTTCCCACCAAAAAACAGTAGCTTTATTTTTTAAGAATTCATCACATCCTGCTGTTTTATTTCAAGTCAAAATCCCATTTTGTGACATCAGAGTCATGTCCAAGGCAGCCACAAACAATGTTACAAAGGATGTGGATTTAAAGTAAGAAATAAGCAGCAGGATCCGATTAACTTCTAAGGGTATGGCTACACTGGAGAGTTGCAGAGCTGGTGATGAGGTTACAGCACTGCAACTTACTCTGTGTCCACACTTGCAAGGCACAGCCAGTGTTGCAACTCCCTGGCTGCAGTGCTGGCTGTACACTTGGTCTGCTTGGGGTGTAACGATTCCAGCACTGGTGATGCAGCGCTGCTCATTAAGTGTGGCCAGCAAAAGTGCCTTTATTGGCCTCCAGGGTATTAGGAGGTATCCCAGCATACCTTTTCAGCCACTCTGCTCATTGTTTCGCACTCCACTGCCCTGGGCTCAGGTGACCCGCCCTTTAAATGCCCCGGGAAATTTAAAAATCCCCTTCCTGTTTGCTTTAGCCAAGTGGGAGTGCATCAATCCAAACAATCAATCACCTGACCATGCCCTCACACCCCCAAATGAGCCCCAGCATGGAGCACTGCAAGTCTGCAGGAACCATCAGTTGTTTGGGGTGAGAAGCTGTGCAGTCACAGCTGCGCTCCACTGTAGAATTAGATATACCTATGGGCCAGATTATCAAAGTCCATGCGGGAAGGGGCCATGAACAGGATGTGGTGCAGTGCAGACGTTAAAGTAAAGGGCTACAGAGCGCCTTACTGCAAACCCCGTGAGGGAAAACGCATTCGCTAGGTCTGCCGCCCACGACTGCCATTTTACAAGGGGCTGGATGCAAATACTTGGGTGTGAACTCCACTGCCAATCAGGACCACGATGGACAGTCAGAGCAGGGAGAGGAAGGGGGAGGGTGTAGACAAACCAAGCATGAGGGTACTGGGGTGGGGGGAGACCCCCGGGAGTCACAGGAGTCCCATGCAGCCAGGAGCTCTTCTCAAGCCAGAGGAAGCTAGCCAAGTCAAGCAGCTGGAATGCTGGTTGAAAGAAGAAGCAGAGGAGAGGGTTCCCGCGTAAGCAGCCTTTTATTTTCGGATGGAACTGTTTTTTGAGAGTGGGGTTTTGGCTGCCTGCATGCATGCTAGATGTGGAACAGCCCATTTGATGTGTGGCCTAATCACGTCGCGGTTATCAGGCTTTTCTGGTAATCTCTTCAAAAGTTTCAGCCAGAGTGGGGGCAATGTGCTGCGCAAGTTTTAGGGAGAGCCCACTGTGGGATCCTTGGTCCGGTCAGGCTAACGCGTTCGGCACTGGGCCGTGAGGGGGGGGGACATTGCTTGCACACAGGCAATGCATAGGGACCAGGGCGGAATCCACATTGCTGTAGAGACCCTCCGCTCTTCCCAGGTAGCCCGCAGCAGAGAGATATCTAGCAGGATAAAATCCTGTGAAAATGTAGGGATAGTCTTCAGTCCAGGTCCCCCCCAGGTTCTCTCTTGCCTCTCCCCAATGCCCACAGAACACCCCATGTGGCCTGGCTCAGAGCTCCCCTTCCCCAAGCGTGAAGCTCGTCGGCAGCGAGTGGCTTCATTAATCACTCATTCCCCAATTCACACCATGTCTTGCTTCTGTGGCCTCTCTGTGCTATGTTTGCTATGCGTAAATGTTGCTAGAAATACTCTAAAAACTCCGTTCACTGTGATTATAAAACAATGCAGCCTCTGTAATAATTGTTTCTATTTCTGTTTTTTTAAGTGCCCTATGATTACTCCGGCCATTATCACGGACTAGATGAAAAGGCTACAGAACCTGAGGGAAGGGAAACCAGGAAAAGACAAAAGAAGAATTTGTGTGAAAGCACGTGTATAATCAGTATGCCAGAGAGAAGAAGAGGTGCAGGACTGGAGAGATAAATGTATTAGTGGAGGGAAACACAAAGCAGGAGAAGGAATGGGCTACCAAGAAAAGAACAAAGCAGGCTGATAAGCCTCCTGGCGTGCCAACGGACTGTATGCAGTCACTCATAGCCATGCAGGCAGAGCACTACCGTGCTGTCCCCCCCTGTGCTGCGCTTCCTAGTAGCCCTGATCTCTGGCTGATGCAATTCATGCCTCCAGGTGTTGAGTCTCGGAGGTCCAATTCCTCCACTGGAATGTTTCACCCCTCTTCACAATATATGAGGTACAGCCGCGGATCAACCGGCAGGGAGGCTGCTTTCCCTAAGGTCAAGCTTCCCTTTTTATTATATAAGACACCTTCCAGCGCCCTTAACGGCCAAAGCACACTCCAAAGTCATTCTGCACCGGCTCAGTCTGTAGTTGAACCGTCCTTGCTCCTGTCAAGCTTCCCTGTATACGGTTTCATGAGCCATGGCATTAACGGGTAAACAGGGTCTCCAGCTTCCTGAACAGGCCACTGTTCCAAAAGATGCGTGCATCATCCACTTTTCCAGGCCAGCCTGTGTAAATGTCAAGGAAACACCCACGGTGATCCACAAGCGCTTGGAGAACCACAGAGAAATACCCCTTCCGATTAATGTACTCGGATGCCAAGTGGGGTGGTACCAGAATAGGGATATGCATCCCATCTATCACCCCTCCACAGTTAGGGAAACCCATTTGTGCAAAGCCATCCAGAATGTCCTGCACGTTTCCCACAGTCACGGTTCTTCTTAGCAGGATGCAATTAATGGCCCTGCAAACTTGCATCAACACTATTCCAACGGTTGACTTTCCCTCTCCAAACTGGTTCGCGACCGACTGGTAGCTGTAACTCCCAGCACTGCAACTCTCAAGTGTAGCCTAAGCAACAAAGATCCTGGTTTTCATGCAAATGCCCTAAGTATTTAAAAACAGAGCATGAAAAATACCAAAAACATAACCATACTCGTTTCAAAATAGCAGGGTTTTCAAATTTTCCCATGAGTTGCCAGTAGATATTTAAAGTGCAGCTGTAATCACAAAGTGAATTCAAATTACATCATGGAGTTCTATGATTATTTGCTTGCCATGACTTCCACATCAAATTTCCTTGGTTTAAAAATAAAAACATCTTTTTACTTGTAAGATCTAGTGCTGCAAATTCAGCCTAAGTTCGGAAAGTTCAGCCGTGTGCTTTACGGCTCACTCATCAGTACTAAAGATTCTATAACTGGAACTTGGTTAGCAATTCTCTTTCTATTGTGAAAGGCAAAACAGAATCCAGCTAACTCTCACTTAGCTGTGTTGACTCCACAGTGCAACCAGGTGTTAGAAAGTAGCCATTCAAACACACCCAGGAATAGGCCATTGCATGATAAAGCATCATTCTTACATAGTCACTTTTCTGACTATGCCTGCATCTTAAGATTATGTGTGTTGAGTTATGTTTTAAGTGCATGCTTTACATATCATTTAGTATCCAGTGTAGAAGATGACAGGTACGTTTACACCAGATGCCAAGTGGCGATTGTGTTAATCAAAGAATGTTAGCCAGCACAACTCATTTTCCTAGCATAGATGAAGCCCACATAATTACTACTGGTCCAGACTGCAACACAGAATTGAAGCTTATAGAGAATGAAACTCAGAGGGAAATGCTGAGGTCTGTGGTGAAGAAGAGAAGTTTTTAAGCTACAGCATTACAGTTCTCAAATTTGCATGTATAAGAACATAATAGACATCTGAAATCATTCTTTCCCAGTTGGAGGGGGTGGGGATGTTGTCAGCTTATTAACACAGAAATTAATGGTTAGGAACTTTCAGGAGCTGACCAGAGGAACAGGCAGACACAAACTAGGGCCTTCTGCCAATCCAGGGAACAGTGAGCCTTAGAAAGAGGAAGGCATCTATATAGACTGTTTTATTAAGATCTGCTTTCTCTATATGGCTTTTGTTCTAATACTTCGCTTTAAGGAGGCTGTTTGGTTATTGGATACCACATCATTGCCCCTGGAGGGGACAGAACTGCAGGCACTGAAGATAAGTCAGACCTGCTGAAGTCATCATAGGGGATGGTAGTCCAGGACCTTATCTGAGACGATCTTGTGATTCCACCCAGACAGAAGAGTATTAGGCTGAAACCTTACCGGGGTGCACTCAAGGAGACCAAGAGGGGCCTGAGGTGCAGGAAGCCTGGGAACAGAGTAACAAATGATCATGTTACGCACATCCCAGCTTTTCTTAACTAACATTCATTATACAATGAGCCATGTGTCTGAGTCCACCAAAAAACTCTTCTAGAATATCCTAAAAACAAACTAGCTTGCCTTACATTTCTAAGCTTCTAAATGTCATCTGTGCCCTTCACAAACAAACCTCTATAGATGTTTTCTTTTTTCTTCACTTTCTGTAAAGGATTAAGCTTATCTGATTTTGCAATTAGTGCAGCTATAATAATGAAAATATAATCCATTATTAATTAGCTTAATTCTCAGAAAAACACAACCACAAAAATTCCTCTCTTCTTTTTTTGTGCTAAGTATATTTGCTGAATTTGTGGAGTCTCAGTGCAATACATGCTAAATGATATATGAAATGAAAACTCCTTACACAGTGCAAAGAGAAAATTACAGACAATACTGAGCTGTCTGCTATCACAACAGTACTCCGTGCTACAGCACAGACATAGCCAATTAATATCCAGCTCCTCAGCTACAGAAAAATCCCAAGATATGTTCTGTCTCAGGCAGGTGCCCACAAGGAATCAGTGCAGACTTGTGGGGGAAGGTAAAGAAGAAAGGAAAGGGAGAATTTTAATCCTTTATATGGAAAAAGGAGTGTTTAAGTGATGAGAAATACGGACCAAGTGATAGGTAATAAAACATTTCTTAATTGTTGCATGCTGTACTCTACCAGCAATCCTATTCACACATTCACCCTGAGACAAGTAAGGCACAAAACCAATACCGAAACATATGCAGACTTCTGCTGGTGAGAAATACCAGCTTCAAAAATTCAGACTAAACTGTCTGTGTAATCAGAGTTCACCCCAGTTGAGTCATATTTTTCCACTAGGATTGGATAATTAAACAGGAATCCTCTTTTTAGACAACTTGAAAGTGTACAACTTCTTTAGTGTTACCTCGGGGGATGGCATTAGTTCTTTTAAACGGTGGTGGATGCCAATCCTTCTCTTCAATACTTATCTTCTTGTTGTTTACAATACAAACCAAAACATTCTTCCAAATTTGCACAACCTTTAATAACACTGGATTTAACACAATGTCTAGAACTTAGATGCTGGTTTACATGGTCAAAGCATGTACAAATATTATCTGCTGTTAAAAAATATTTTAGTTATAGACTTATTTTCTGCTCCTTGCTCAATTTAGATACACAAACCACGTAAATGGCTTTCCAAAACTGGATTTTAGACCTACAAAATAATCTCAAATGCACTTGACTTCTTCCCTCTCTTTTGAGGTATTACTTTGTTCTCTTATTGCCATTTGAGAGAAGAGCCACAATATCAAAAGACTAGAAAGGGCAGTAACCACATTCCCCACACACATCAGAGAGGACCAAAATAAAATTCCTAGTTGGCCATTGGGATTGGTGGTCACATTACCAACTAACCATGAGGAAATATTCAAAGTGTTGTGTTTCTCTACCGTAAATTTCTTATTTAAATGACATCAAAGGCACTGTTGCAACTGATGGACAGTTGTATCCTGAAATTCTTTACCACCAGATCTTGACATTATTCCTTGCCAGGCCACCTTTGTAAGAGCCACCAGGCTGCTAATCACCCTTTCTAATTGCCCTTTGGTAGCCTAAGCAGTGTCTACTTGGAGAAGGAAATGAAAAACAACAAAAAAAGTAATACTAGCCATTAAAGCATGAGTTGGTTGCAGCTAACTGACTCTCCCTCTTTTAAAAAAAATTGGAGGAAGTGATGTCAGGACATCTGGCTAATGTTCAACACAGCACTGGTAGCAAAGTCTCCAGTAGCTATCACCACATACAAACCCCTTGGAGAAGAGAGTTCTCCTGGAGTTGCCTCAGCCCTCTACAGAATAAGCTCCAGCAGTCTTGCATTGACCACACATGATCCTTCTGAGGACAGTCTATCCACAGCCCATCTCCTCTGCTTGCTTTCAGGAAGTGTTGTGTACTGCTATGCAGGTTTGAATTATTCTGGTTTCCTGCATTCACAGGATGGCAATGTCTAGGACAGGGGTTGGCAACCTTTGGCATGCTGTCCATCAGGGTAATCTGTAGGCCTGCCGTGAGACATTTTGTTTACATTGACCATCCATAGGCAGGGCCTCCTGCAGCTCCCAGTGGCATTGGAAGGGACCTCAAGAGGTCATCTAGTCCAATCCCCTGCTCAAAGCAGGACCAATCCCCAGACAAATTTTTGCCTGAGATCCCTAAGTGGTCCCCTCAAGGACTGAACTCACAACTCTGGGTTTAGCAGGCCAATGCTCAAACCACTGAGCTATCCCTCCCCCCAGTGTTTACCTCCCTAAACAGATGCTGTAATGTTCTTTTATTCCTGAAATAAAAATCATTAGTAGCAGCCCAGCCCTTGAATAATCCTACACCAAAAAATCAACACACATGCAAAGAAGGAAACATTTTGATAAATAGACAGATTAAGTTCATAGGTTGCAATGGATTTTCAAAAGTACTGTTTGAAAGCAATTGTAAAATAGAATGAGGAAAAATGTGAAAAGATTAATTATTTATATTAATGCCACTTAAAAAGGTGAAGTTAAAAGTACTACATAGGGATAATGAAATGCTAATTCTGGTTTATTCTTTTACATGGTTGAGAAAGTTATATACTTAAAGGTTACAATATACTCCCTAAGTGTACAAAAGGGAAAATGCATAATACATCTTACTCTCATTAGCCTTGGATAAATGATCTACCCCTATTTGTCTATACAGTTTACGAATCTGTGCTCATCTGAGGACAATATCATATTTATAAAACAAGGAAGTTCAAGGTGATGGAAAGAGGGGGGATTTATCTTTGCTTCTCATATATGGGGTCCACAGGCAGTAGTCATTTGTGGCAAGACTTTCATATCATATTGACAAACACAAAGTATACACATCTCTACTCTTTTGAATTTCTACCTTATAATTGTTGTGTTAATAGATTACCTTATTTGAAACAATGCTAACACCATAAACCAAATGGTTTAGAAAAGACATGATTAGATGGAAGCTTTGTGCCTTGTTAGCAAATGTAAGTTTTACTGAATAACAAGAGACAAATCACTTCCATGTTCTGTTGCAATGCATCAGATGAAGTACTACATACCAAGACACAGATACTGTACAGATTTAAAGGTCAGCAAAGCAACTGGGATTTTAGGAAGGTGCTGGTGCACTGTTCTCTTGCATACTAATCTATGATAAGAACCTAATACTTGTGATCTGAACAAACACACTTAGAGTATGTATACTCTCTAATCCCTTTTCCATTTCAGGTTTCTGAGATGATGACAGCCTGTGTTTTAAATAAAAAAGCAGTGGAGATCTCTAGTTAGCAATGTGTTATGAATTTAAATTTGTGTTAACAGTTTCCACATAGTACAGGTAAAACCCTCTGAGGAAAATGGGATAAACCAGTTATCTGGAGAGTAGATATAATTGTGTCAATCTGCATAGGGTCTTACCATCTAATTTAGGATTTTCTATAGCACTTACCACTGTAGTATGTAAGCACTTATGGTCTGTAATTTCAAGACTGAAGAAACCTAAAAATATTAAAAACAAGATTACCCTGCTCCCCCACACAACTAAGCTTTTGATACAGTTTGCCTCAGAAAATGTTAACAACTATTTGGAAGACCCCGTTTAATACTATCTGCATCCACTTTGTACTCATTAAATCAACCCCAGCTGCAAGAAACTGGCATGTCCTGTTGTACATTAAACTATCACCTTCAGGTAGCAATGTGAGGTGTAACACTAGATGGATGTAGTACTGTTGAGAAGAAAAATGTCTATACTTCACTGTGATATACATATAGAATTAATATAGTATTCTACTGGGGAAACCATATTATTCTGAAGTGTTGTACATAATTAATAATATTTTGCATTGCTATAGCTATTTTCATCAGAGGATCTCAAAGCATTTAATAAAGAAGGTGTTTTAATCCCCACATTATAGTTGGGGAAACTGGGACACAGAAAAGCTAAAAGGTCTTAACAGAGTCACCCAACTTATGACTGTATCCCTTGTTGCTTATAAAACCAATTTGAATTAAAACAGGTAAGCTGCATTTTTGCAAGATCTGATTAAAAAAAAATCAATGTATTTTTGATTAAAGAACCAGTCTTATCAGAGCTCCAATGTAATTGGGCCCTCTGGCTATTCTGAGGCCACACTGATTCACAAACTACCACAGCTGGCAAGTTGCAAAAGGAGAGGAAAACACACCATGATCAGATGTCATATTTATTCAGAGAGAAATAAAGGGGCAATAACCACAAAATTGTCATGGATTTCTTAGTGTGTGTAACCTGTTAAACACTTACTAGCTCTGTCATTCTGAACTAATTACAATAGAGATTAATTTAAATGATCTGTTTGTGCTGGTAATGAGGGCAAAAACTCCCCCAAACAAATCCAAATAACCATACAGCACTTAGCACGATAATGGAGGAGTGTTGATATGCAGACTTAATAGTACACATTCAAAATGCTGCATGTTTCCCATTGAAGACAACGTCGCAAGGCTAAAGGACTTTCCAACTTTCCGAATATTTGCCCATCAATACTACAATCCACGGTTTTACATCAACCCAGAAAATGAACTGTTGTATTCTTTCAACCGCAGTATGTTATGCTAACAAGGTTCCAAGGCTACGTCTACACTGCCTCGCAGTTCAGACTATGGGTATTTGCACCAAAACGCTGCACTGAAATTCCCCCTTGTGGACAGTATGGGCATGAACTAAAAGGTTCCTACTTTGTATTAACATCGTCTTCTCTAAATAGGTCTGCATTAATTACCTGGTCTGAATAAGGCAGAACAGGGACTTGACTCTGGGACTATTTACATCCCAGGTGAGTGCTTGATCCACTGGGATACGGGCTATTCTGGGGTCTGTCTCTCTCTCTCTCGTTTTTCACAAAAAAGAAACTGAAAAGTCTCAGTTTCATCCCATCCCAGAATGAGAAAATATTTGAAATCTCAAAAGATTTTGGTGGATGGGAAAACAATTTTCAAATCAACTGTCATGATGAGATCACTTCAAATTACTAGAAACCAGGATTCTCCTGAATTCTACTTTTAAGTTCTGACGCTGACTCCTGCTCCGATCCTGGGCAACTCAATTTACATGTTCTTACCTCAGGCCCTCCCATCTATAAAATGGTAAGAATTTTAGTTATCTATCTCACAGAGTACATTGGGAAAATTAGTATGCTAATATTTGTTAAGTTGCTTGAAGATGACAAGTGCTATATAAATGCTAACTATTGTTATCAGTGATTTGCCAATATTTCCTTATTAAATACAACATAGAAAAAGAACGACTGATTAAAAATACTGACTCAAGACTAGGTAAACAAAGTAGTACGAGCCAGAAGTTATGGAGAATCAATATAGTTTTAATTTCACTCTTCTGCTGGGTCCAGGGTGTGTGTGTACACAAACTGTTTTATAAACTATGAATCAGGTTAGACCCTGAGAAGCCACCCATTATTTCAGGACACATTTAGCTGTTAAGATGTGAATCCCATAAATGTATACATTGACAACCACGGTACTGAAATGAGACAACTCTCAGACAATGACTAAATCATTAAAAAATTACCAAAATTTCAACATTGATAAAATAAAAATAATTTCCATGGTATATACAGTATACAATATACACTCAGTATCGCACCCTTTATCCAGGTACTCTCAAGTACTTTGTAAACATTCTATATATAAATCCAAACAGAGACTATATATACGCAAGGTAGAAGTGCATCATCTTCATGAGGTGATTTCCTATTTATTCATGTGGGACTTGATTCTGTTACCAAATGAAGCCAATGACTAAAGCTCTTACACCATTATTCTCTCTGTCCATTGCTTGGTTTGGCTTGCTTGCCAGCGTACACTTGTGTCAGTGAGAATCTGTCAGCCCTGCCATGGGAACAACCCCACAGTCTCTTTCATAGTGCAAAGGCTAGATTGTAAATCTGGTCTGCTTCCGAAAATACTGTGAGGAAAATTAAATTTCACTATGGCCAGAGGATAAACTCTTTCTCGCACCTTAATATGAAACTCAGTTTATTAAACCATCCTTTTCCCAATATTACTAAGTTTGTTTGTTTTTTATTTTCAAAGCACAGAAATGTTACAGAGATATCATGAATCACTTCAATATCCCCAAAGGAAAGAAAGAAGCTAACATCAAACCCTTCCAACAGTATTCTGAAACTTAAAGATCCTACCTACTGTGGATTAGAAAAATCAACCGTTGTGAATTTTGCAGAAATAACATGATTACAACAAGATCGAAACATCAAAATGTATCAAAGTCTAAGATTATATACCCTATCCATTTATGTCAAAATGCTTAAAAATGTGCAAATAACTAACACTGTAGCTTGTAAAACACAACTCACTATGTGGAAAAAATAAGGCAATATCAACCTGACTTAACTTTCTAGTGGGACAACGTATTCTCCCCCCTTAGTAAAATGCAACAAAAAATTCTGTTTAATTATGCATCAAAAAATGTTAGGAACAATGGGGGAGATTTGTTGTCCTGCTCCCTTTGTGACACTCAGATGACACATAGGGAGTGGAAACCAACTGCATTGCTCCAACTGGGGATTTCCAGTGTACACAGAGCTGACAGTCAGTTCTTCTGCCACTGCCTTCTAAAGCCCCAATATAGTGGGCATGTCATGGGAGCAAAGGGAATGTATAGCTGCAGTATGCTATGCTCCATCTATTTTCAGCTGGAAGATAGCCCCTTGCGAACTGATGCCAGTTGGCCTAGTTAAGAGCAACCTGGAAGCTTGCAGACTAGAGGCTGCTCTAAAGTACTCCAGGTTGCAGTGGGGCAGAGAAGAGAGGAGCTATAATCAACTCCCTAAATTCCCACTCATTCTTGCTGTGCTCAGCAAATCTCTGCCACTGTACAGAATCTAGCCTAATGTTCTTTAATCAAATTTACTCACAAAGTACAGGTAAATGAAACTTCTGATATAACATTCTCTACATTTTGTGTAGGGAGAAAATATTTTATAAAAAAAATCATGTGTTCCATAAAAAAAAGCAACCCCCTTCTGTTAAACTTTAAAGGCAATAATTTTCTCTGACTACTCTTTTAAACTGGTATTTCAGTTACATACAGTCTGTCATATCTTCAGGTTATGAGAAAAATACGAACTTTAAAAAATACATACATATTGCAAACCATATGAAAGGGAGTTGGGTGCTGCATGAATGACAAACCAGTTGGGGAATGAAACTAGACATAAGAACAGCCATACCGGGTCAGACCAAAGGTCCATCTAGCCCAATACCCTGTCTTCCTACAATGGCCAATGCCAGGTGCTTCAGACAAAATGAACAGAACAGGTAATCAGCAAGTGATCCATCCCCTGTCACCCATTCCCAGCTTCTGGAAAACAGAGGCTAGGGACACCATCCCTGCCCTTCCTGGCTAATAGCCATTGATGGACCTATGCTCAATGAATTTATCTAGTTCTTTTTGAACCCTGTTATAGTCTATATCAGCAGTTCCCAATGGGGTGCCCGCAGGCGCCTGGGTCCTGGCCCCCAGGATAACACCCGCCGAAATGGTGCCAAATTTCAGCGACATTTCGGTGGGGACGTCTCTCGATGACGCTGCTAGTCGTCAACAAGTGATGTCATCAAGAGGCGTCACCCCCGAATTTTGACGGAGACGCCTCTCGATGACGCTGCTTGCCGTTGACAAGTGACGTCATCGAGAGGCGTCACTCCCGAATTTCGGCGGCAATGCTGCTCGATGACGTCGCTTGTCGACGGCAAGTGGCATCATCAAGAGCCGTCGCCACCGAAATGCCGCCGAAATTCGGCAGCATTTTGGAGGGTGCTCCACCGCCGCAGTGGTCCTTTGTCTGGTGCCCGCCAGACAAAAAGGTTGGGGACCACTGACTGGTCTATATACTGCCATTAGTACACCCATTTCTCTTCTATTATCCCTCAACATGCACTTCATACTTAGGAGATTAGCGTAGATCATGTCTCTTATGACAGATCAATGTACTTTGCTAATGTACTTTTTATTACTACTAAGTTCACTGAACTCTGAGTAATTGGCCCCAATCTGTAAAAGTCTTATATTTCAGCAAGTAATCCCCCTGAAATCAGTGAGACTTTTTATATGAGTAAAGCTAAGGATATGACTAAGTGTTCATAGGAACAGGACTTAAGATTCCAAAATTATACTTAAAATCTACTGAAGTTGGTAAAAAAGAAAAAATTAAAATGCTTTCTCAACTTCACTATCATTAAATATTCACATTTGTATGACTAAACAACTACCAATGTCTCCCTATAATTATGCACTTACAATTTGTATCAAATAGTACTTTTTTCAAAATGCTATTATATATTTACTCATTACTCTGAAATTAATTAATGAGTATCAGTTAACACAAGGTGCACAGGCTGCTACTAACAAGAAAATTATGCTAGCATATAGCCTTGTTTTTGACAGAGAAGGCATCAGTGCTGTGCATCTGTAGTTTTCATTCCATTGTACAGATCATGTGGTTCTAATGCTTTCTGGAGGGTAGTAGTGGCTAAGACACTCTCCTTACCCACCTAATATAATAACAACGGGGATTCTTCCTTCATACAGTCCCACTGAATTAGTTATTTACAGCAGAAAGCATCTTCCCTTCCTATCAAATTCACACACACATCTATTATGAAAAAAAGGAGAGCCCATTTATCAGGAGGTAGCGGTTATAATACAGTTTAATTCCACTAATGCCTTTAATGTCTTCTAACTCAATAAGCAGCAACACCCTGCAAGTAGTGCCATTTCCACAGCTATGAAAATAATTTCTTAAACACCCCAAAAATAGTTTGGTGTTTTGTCTTAAGGAATATTTACAAAAAAGTGTTTTCAGCTGTGACAAAAAGCACATCCCTACAACTGCTACTCACTCCAGTTTCACAAGGCTTTTGCTATTTCTATACAGCTGTCACTTAATTATTTTAATATGTGCTACTCATCAAAATAGCAAATCCTGAGAGGTTCCAATTCCCTTGATTTTGAATTTTAATACAATTTAAAAAACAAAAACAAAAATAACTCCACAGCCCTAGCAAAACAGCAACAAATATATCATGGATGTGTTGCAAACTGATCTGCATGACAGACATTTGTACACACATAGGGTGCCACAGTCTTCACTTGTCTGAGGGATCTCTCAGTTTTTAGGTACACATTCCTTTATCTGACTATTATAGGTAAGGTTTTTGGAAAGTTTATATTGTACTGCTTTTACTGTCAAGTCCTGAGAGTCTTTATTGGCTCGCTGAAGCCCTCAAATAGGTACTGATCATTTTAAGTTTGTCAAATTTCATTCTAGAGAAGCGATATTAACAGGCAGAAATGTGAAAACATGCAGTGCACCACAGGTGTGAAAATAAGCCTGCTGCAGTCTATTCTTCACAAGAAAACTGTTGATCAAGGTGAGGCCTGTATCATTTCAGCAAGACTTTGCTACTTCTTTGTAAGAATGATCATTTGTTTTGTCTACTGGTATTTTATTTTGAGACCTTTGCTTTACTCTCAGTACATTTTCTGAAAGATTACTGCATAATGTGATGTAAGGAAAAATCCACATTTTTGTTGGAATTCAGAAAGTAGCTATAAACACAAGTGAGGCTAATGCTGTAGAAATCCACTTTGAATTAAAGTCCTGGACCGTGCATGTTCTCATCCTGCCATAACTAATCAAAGATCTTTTCTTTCTTGTTTCAAGGAATTAAAATTATAAATCTAGTTCCTTAACTACTGTAACAGTATCAACAGGAGGTTGATCAGCATTGATTCCGCTGTTTTTTCCTCTAACACACCACGACTTGCACAAAAAAGCCTGAATTAGACAGACGCCTTAGTTAAAGCATTCTGAAATACCTTGCAGACATGGTTCAGGTCAACAAGCACATCATACCATTCTTTTACACACATAATGAATGTGTAGGACCTGTGTTTCCTATAAGCTACACAGTCACGCAGCCACCTAAGAGTCAATCAAGTGCCACGCACTTCATTAGCAGAGCCATGCATACCTGTGTGTTCAGGTGCCCCTCCCCACACTGCCTTGCAGAGGTGTTGCTCCTGCCCTCTGCCTTGAAGCCCCTGGCCAGCTGCTCCTGGGCCCCTCCTACTTGCTGTGCAGAGCAGGGAGAGAGAGAGAGAGAGAGGTGCTGATATCAGGGTGTCCCCCTCCCCCTTGTCCACGTATCCCATCTCCGCAGAGCTGGGGAGGGGGACAGGGCTCAGGAGCAGGGGAACTGCAGCGATCTGAGGTCTGAATGAGCCTGGTGAGTGAGTGCACAGCCTCTCAGACCTCCCCAGCAGCTAGTGCACACTCTCTCTCTCTCTCTCACACACACACTCTCACACAGAGTCTCTGTGTCTCTCTCATACACAGTCTTTCACACTCACCTCCCAACACATACTTTTTTTTGTTGTTGTTACTTCTTGGTACTTCCTGCAATTCACATATATTGTCTGTAATTTTATTCAAAGTGAGTTATTTAGTTTTTGACTGGTCTATGCATGTCATAATTTTTATTTCTCTCTAGTACTTAAATTTAATTCTTAGAGTAGTGAGTTCTAAAATGCTAGTAATTATCCCTATGATAACTTTTAAAAAATATATACTATATCTAGTTTTTTTTGTTTCTACTGGTGGTGCACATCCACACATTACCTCAATATTGGTGCACACAACAAAATTCATTCCGACATGGATGGAAAACAAATCAGAGGGAACATTGTATAGGACTGATATTTCATTTACCAGTTTGGCAACATCTACAAGGAGTTCATGCTCTACTGGTTTCAATATTTTCAGCATTCTTTAGTAGTGCATCTCAAAAAATGCTTCAGTGCATAGGAAACTGCTTTCACAGAGTTCACCCTACTTTCCCACCATGCTCCGGGAAGCTATTTTGGAGTCATGGCAACATGCTTTAAGATTTGCCAGTGAGGTGATGAGAAAGCACGGATTGTAAAGCTACTCTAAACAGCTATAGAGCAACTCCATAATTTCTGAGGAATGGACTGTCAATAACAACCTGGTTCAGATTATGCAGGCACATGGGTTGCAGATAACCCTAGAAGTTGCGTATGCTCACACAAAAGCATTTCAGTTACTGCCTTTTCATACTACTCCTGCCATACCCTTGCCTTCAGCAGTCCTAAATTATGCTCCTTCAAGTTCTGAAGCTCTCTCTCAATTAACCCTTCATCTGTTCTGCCATTCACTGGAATGAATTCCAGAAAAATATTCCTTGATGTCTCCTATTCACAGATGGCCACAATTCTCAATACAACAGTAAACTTTTTAGGTGACTAATGTCAGATGTGTCGTCTAGGATTACATAATAGTACCTAGCAGTTTTGATCCTGGTAACAAATGTTTGTGCGATTTCACTAGCAACAGGAATCAATTTATTCTAGGTGGCTTCCCTCCAAAATAGCGGGCAGACATCTCCTTGCCCTTTTTCTACCAAAAATGGTCAGATGTCATTTTGTCAAATTCTGTAATGATTTCCACTTGATCCAAAACATTCCCTCGGCCATGAATGAAAAGCTTCTCACAGATTTCATATAACACCATTTGCTTTTACATTACTAACAACTATCATCCTATTAATGATCCCATATCAGTGACTTTGTGAGGTCTTGTCCCATCTTACCTAAGATTTGTCTACCCTGAGATCTAGTCTCAAAATTCCTTCTCTGCAGAAAGGCATTTCCCACTTCTATCTTACACTCCCTCTGTACCCAGGAGAGCAGGAAGCATTTCATGATTTCACATTCCCAGCGTCCTCGAAACACTGCCTATCAGATCAGACCCTTGAGACTCTTTCACACCGGGCTCCCCTCCCTATGCTCACATATGTTGAGTGTGGACAAAATGCAGCATGATCCTATCCCCCATTATTTTCTCTCCTGTCCAAAGGAGTGCAGAGGATGGGGGTGAGCACTGTACAAAACTTCCATGGCTCTACCCCCAACTCTTGCTCCTCCCATCTTGCCCACAACAAGATTTTGTCCACACTCAACATATGTGAGCATAGAGAGGGGAGCCCTGTGTGGAAGAGTCTCATTTCCGAGTATTACAGAGGTTATTAATGCTACTCTAATAACCAAGGCCATCCTATACCTGTTTCTGAAAATATAACTACGGGCTTGTTTACACAGTGGGGTGCAGCACGCTACAGGGCTGTGATTTCTAAACTTCACTAACATGTTGTGCATTAATTAGTCTGAAAATCAACTGGGGCAGAGGTTCTCAACCAGAGGTCTGGGGCCCCCCAGGGGGTGCTGCAAGCAGATTTCATGAGTGTGACCTACTGGATCACAGAATCCCCCATGAAAGCTGCCACCTGATGTGCCAAGACTACTTCTGCCCCTGCTATCCTGCCCCGTCATCTTAGGACTTGAGTGACCTGCCTGGTTTGAGCTAGACTTGCTAACCTGCTGCAAACCCTCAGACTGGACACCTTCCAGGCCTGGGCACAATACTTTCCCTGGTACAGCTCTTGTTCCAGCTTAGGTGGTAACTAGGGGATTCCTCATGATGGCCCCCTCTTTGTTCTCTTCCACCCATTTATATATATTTTGCATAAGGCGGGAATCCTTTGTTCCTTTGGGTTCCTTCCCCCAGGTTAAAGATGGATTCCAGTTCAGGTGACATGATCACATGTCACTGTAAGACCCCAAGCCTTCATTCCTCCCAGCCTGATTCACAGGAAGGCTTCCCTGCAAACAGAGCCATCCACAGTCAATTGTCCTGGTTGATGGGAGCCATCAAGATTCCAAACAACCATTAATGGCCCACACTTTACATAATTACAATAGGTGCTCAGAGTTATATTTCATATTTCTAGTTTCAGTTACAAGAGTGATACATTTATACAAATATGATGTGACCACACTCAGTAGATTACAAGTTTTGTAATGGTACCTTACAAGAGACCTTTTGCATGAAGCATATTCCAGTTACCTTACATTTGCTCATTAGCATATTTTTATAAAATCCTATAGATTGCAATGTCATAACAGGGTCTACCAAGTAGGGAGAGCGTTAGACTCACTGGGACCCTGGGCAGATAGCCGAAGCCCCACCACATGGGGCTGAAGCCCAGGGCCCTTAGACCTGCCACCTGGGACTGAAGCTAAAGCCTTAGCAAGGTAGCTTTGCGGGGGCCCATGAGGCATGGGGCCTCAGGCAACTGCCATGCTTGTTACCCCCTAATGCCAGCCCTGGCTTTTATATGCAAAAATCCAATTACTGTGACATAGGTGGGCTGAGTTTTTATAGCGTGGCGGGGGGCCTCAGAAAGAAAAAGGAACCCCTGAACTAGTGCACAACAGCAAGGTGTATATGGACCAATTAATGTGTAACGCATAGATGTCAACTTTCTCTGGCACTGGTGGAAGCTTGCCCCCCCCACCCGACCTCACCCTTTCCTCGCCCCTGGCCCCACCCCCATTCCAACCTCTTCCCCAAATCCCCACCCCAGCCCCGCCTCTTCCCCCAGCGCACCTCATTCCCTCTCCCTCCCTGCCCTGCGAAACAGTTGTTTTGTGGCACAAGTGCTGGGAGGGAGGGGGGAGAAGCAGGATGTGGCAGCACGCTCACGGAGGAGGCAGAGGCGGAGGTGGTGAGCTGGAACAGGGGCGGGGCCATGAGGAGCACCCACAGAGTCAGTGCCCATGGTGTAATGCATCAGTGCACTTTATGGGGGTGTGATTTCTAGTCAGCACTGCCACACTGTGTGGACGAGTCCTATATGTATCACTACCTCCATCATGTAAGATTCATGGAACACACTAATCTAAGTCTTTCTGAACTGTGGTTTTGAAATATTTACATGAAAACTGATGTTATTACCTGATTGGTCGATTCTCTTTACTATCAAACAGTGAGAAGATGACTTCCAGTTCCTCTCCCAGATTGGAGCACATCAGACTCTTCATCTGCACAAAAAGATGGTGGCTGCTTGCTGGGATAGGAGTGTCTTTCTTTCGATGACGATGCTCCATCTACATATTAGCATCAGCAACAACCACATGTATCAGCAGGTTCAAATATTTATAAAAAAGCCTAATACATTAAACATAGTACTAGTTAAAAATTCTAAATGTGGGGTAATTTCTTAATCCCAAATCCCTCATTTCAGATGTAGCACCTGTTCTGCAATGAGCCAACTGATTTTCATCTATTTCCCAGATAAGAGGCACAAGGTGCTGGTGTGACTTAATCAGGGTTACCCACTGGCTCAATTGGGACTGTTAGATCTATTAACCCCAACCTTCTAGCTCCTTCTTCTAACCACCAGAACCCAAAACCACCTTAAGCAGGTATGTACCCACACTTTATTTAAAATCTGGTTTAAAGAATTGCTCCTGAAAAAGCTTTAAAATAAACTATACAGTTGCTTTGTAGTTATTATTCTAAAAGCAAAAGGTTCACTTCCACATAGCATAATCTGTGCCAGACTGCTCTTTAGGTCAGTTGTTTTTTTCCTTAATAACCTCATTTATCAGTTTATAGTTTGACCATTTTAATGGAACTCAGGATAAAAAAAAAAATGAAAAAATCAAGTAGTACTATTTCCGTCTCTTACATTTTGATTAAAAGAAACCATTTTAAATGCTGACACTTCCACAGTACTTAATTCTCAGTGTAAGCTAACATCTTTTGCTTTTCTCTCCTTTATTTTTAAAATTTATGTTTCTTAGCTGATTACTAATTTTACTAAGGTTGCCCATGTTAGCAATATCTAACTATTTCTTTTATTCTTCTTATCTAATTTAGCTAATCTTATGAAGTAGTCAGAGCTTTTCCACTGAATTGTATTTTTCATTTTTCTTCACTTGATTAGTTTCCTTTCAACATAATTAGAAAAATATTTCATATTTAGTGTCCAAATATGATTCTGTAATACTACATACAATTTTGAACTTTGAGAAAGACTAACCCCGTGTTTTCAACACGTAACCCAAATACTTAACTGACACCACTATGAAACAGGTGATCTGTAATGTCAAGTCAAATGACAATCAGAATGTATAGTAAAAAAAGAATATTAGCAAATGTAAATATGCCAGCTCACATTTGTATAGGCCCAATCTTCTCTTCTGTGCTTTATTCTATGGTCCAGGTTAATTATTCAAATACATTTGTGTTAACAAGACTAAAACTTAGTTTAAAAAAAGTTTTTAAACTTAAGCAGATAAGACTCTGTTCTATATTACTGTAGCAATTTAACATTACCATAGGTCATATCCAAATCCTACTGAACTCAATTGGAGTCTTTCCATTCACTTCAATGGAGTTTATATGGATCAGGCCCCTTGAAAAATATTTATGATAATTTCCCGTAAAATAAAATGGATCATTGTGTGTCCAGAGAAGCCGAAAGGAGCATTGTCTCGTACAGTTTTATTGACATCCATGTTGTTATATTAGCTGAAGAGACCCCACAACCCAATATGATTAAGAGTGACAATACTCATACAATGGATATGTTATTACAATTCTATTAATCTTGGCATAGACTAATGCAACTAAGGACCCAGTTACAGTAGTAAAGAAAGCATCTCGTATGCTTTTATTCATGATTAAGTTTTTATGGAACCATCCCAGAACTGTAATGGTTTTACTGATGATATATCAAATCCATATAACATGTGGAGTGAGCGCGCACACATACACACACACTGTCAGTGGAAAGTTTAACTCAAATGAAAGCATCTTTCAGAACTACAGACTAATCAAAATAGCCCCAAAGAAATTTCGGATATCCAGACAAATTCCATTATGTTATCAATAGAAATATACTGACCCAGATATTAGATTTTTTTATTTTATTTTGAACTCTCATAGGACACAGGAAGTGCATCGGGTTTTATAGAGATCCTCTGGGAGCGATATCTACATAACAGTCCACCAAAGGGTGGAATGTGAAATCTCTACCGAGAGCCAATAGCCCACTGGTCACCATGATCATTGTGAAATGTATATATGGATAATATTTAAGGAGTTATGTATCTATACTAAAAATTATGTTCTTAAGGTCCTGGAATTAAGGCAGTCACCAGGAAGCGACACACCTTGAAAATGTTTCTTTCAGACAGGAGGTAGTAGACAACTATCTCCCTGTCTGGACTTTTGTGTATTATACACCTCAAAATGCATACTGCATACGGAGCCAGGGTGGGCTGAGAGATTGCGAAATCTACAAGAGACAAAATGTATAGGAATAAACCAACAGCAAGGGATGGGGTATCTGGTTTATAAATAAAAACAAAGGAATGTGTTTTTTCTTGGAGTACAAGGGGATACACAGAGTCCTTGGAGGAGACAAACTGACAGAGTTTTTTCTCATGAAAACAGGGTCACAGCCAGCCAGGCTATAAATCACTGCAAGGATTTTGGGTGAGCATTACTCTACAAGACACAAGAGCAAGGGTCAGCACCACCATGTTGTGTGACAGACACCTGACGAAATTACTTGACTTAGTGACGGACATTGGAGTGGCGGCGAGGGGGCTCTGGGCTGGGGTGCGGGATTTGGGAGGGAGTTAGGTGCTGGAGGGCACTCAGGGTGGGGGTGCGGGAGAAGGCTCAGGGCTGNGCAGGGGGTTGGGATGTGTGTGGGGGTGTGGGAGAACTTCAGCTGGGGGTGCAGGCTCTTGTGTGGGTCTGCGGATGAGGGATTTAGGGTGCAGGAGCGGACTCTGGGCTGAGACTGAAGGTGTACAGTGCCGGAGGGGGCTCCACGGTGGGGCAGAGTGTTGGGGTGGGGAGGGAGGTGAGGGCTCCAGCTAGGGGTGTAGGCTCTGGGGTGGAGCTGATGGATTTGGGGTGTAGGAGGGTGCTCCACGTTGGGACCAAGGGGCTCGGAGGGTGGGAGGGGGATCAGGGCTGGGGCAGGAAGGTGGGGGTTATGCAAGTTCCATGCAGCACTTACCTCAAGTAGCTCCCAGAAGTAGCGCCATTTCCCTCCTCCAGCTCCTACGTGGAGGCATGGCCAGGCAGCTCTGCATACTGCTCCATCTGCAAGTGCTGCCCCCGCAGCTCCCATAAGCCGCAGATCCCAGCCAATGGGCAGGAGTCGTGGAGTCAGCACTCGGGGAGGGAGGAACGTAGGCAGCGTGCGGAGCTGCCTGGCCATCCCTTTGTCAGCAACAGCAGGGACAGATACCTGCTTGCGGGCACCCACCCATGAGTGCCCTCCATGAACCTCCAATTTTTTACAGTGGACACTTGCATCTGTGTACAGACACATTGCTGACCCCTGCACAAGAGTATCTTGTTAATTAAGTCTTAAGTCTAGAATGCAAGTTATGATTTTATTTATTATGTAACCATTTGTTCCCAATATTTCTATTTGCTACTACTTGAATCTCTAGCTTTGTTAAATAAACTTAGATATGTTTATAGTGAAATAAAGTAAGTGCTTTGATATGTTCACAACAGGGCAGTGATCTGAAGTGGAACTGGTAAGCTGGCGCATACTGCTTCTTTGGAAACAGTGAATCCGTAAACACTGCAAGTGTCCAATAGACATAGGGCAGGATGCTCCAGGTACACGCTTGGAGGGCTCAAGCGCTGGAGTGTGCCAGTTGCTAACCTGTGGAGTGACAGCAGGGCACGCATAGGCCTAGAGGGGAGTCCTTGTGTTGCCCATGTCCAGTGGATTTGGGAAGCTGACCCCACCAGGCACAGACAAGGGTTTCTCATGCTAAGGGTAAGCGGTAGCAAGGGCTCTCGCAACCCTGGGTGCCCCGGGAAAGCACAGTTGCCATCTACTTACCAGCCTATAGAGTTCTGTAATACTGATCTCGTCAGGATCCACCATAGCATATTCTTTTCTTGGAACCAAGTCTAGCCCCAATTGCCTGTAAAGGAGAATATGGAAATAATGGAGAGAGATTCCAGGGCACATGAAAAAATTATATTTAAGGATTCTCTTACTTTCCATATTTGCTTGTGCATATTTTGAACTCATTGTTTCCCCCATATTAGAATTTTGATGGAAACAGCGTGTCTAATATCGTGCATGGATTCCAACCAGCCACTAATATTTTTTACAAACCATTTTGTCTAGTTACCTAATTAGTTATAAGTTAGTTGATAACTTCTCCCTCCCTTTTGCTGTGTAACATTTACACTGGGATACGTTCCACCACAGCTTTTAGTATTACATAATATTGTTAATTTATATTTCATGCCTCCAGGCCAACTCTTGTGCAAATAGCACACTTCCAGGTGACTTGTAATGTCAAGTCAGATGGAAACCTAAATAAACAGAAAAAAATCCTGTCTCATTCTTACTGCTGCCTCAGAATCATCCAGGCTCTTGCTTTCCCTGACTCCTGGTAATCTAGTTCTCACCCTTGGCTCTGATTCCTGGCTCTGACTCTGTCTCGACCCTTGGCTCTGGCATTTGGACTCTAACTTTGGTTCCGATGTTTGGCCTTGGTTCCTTGTTTTGATCCTGTTTTGCCCCTTGACTCTGGCAGTCAAATTCTGACTACCAGGTCTGACCGCCTACAAATCTGTCCCAACATTTTATTTCACAGCTAGTGTACTTTCAAAGCATCCAGGGCTGGCTCTGTTGGGAATAGCAACAATTTTCATGCGCACTGGGGAAAACTGAAAATAAAAGAATTTATATAACTAACACACTTTTACTCATTTCTATCTTTTTTCCAGTTAATGAAAGAAAACATACACACATTCACTCTCCAAAGCAGGTGGTTTCCTTAAGAATAATATCCATTGGAAGATGTTTTAAAGTACACATTTTGTCAGACAACAGAGCAGAAAGTACTAAAATCTGTTACCCTTACAGAGGAAAAAATAGCAATGAAAGGTTGTGGCACATCCAGGTTATCACCAATGTTTTTTTGACTAATTAATGGGAGTTCATATTTTAAAAATTTGTTTATATGCGGCAGGAAAAAAAAATCACTGTTTTACCGGAACATTGGTATCTACTAGCAAAAAATATACTGACAAAAAAATTCTCAATCTGAAGCAAGATATAATCATATACAGTGGCTGTATTTAAAAGATTATTCCAGTTTGTCAGCTATTCCCTGTACTTAAAATGAGAAATGTTAATATCTCTCAAACCACAGAAATGTTTTAATTGTGACCACTGTGTGAAGTTTTTCATTTTATTCATATACTAACTATTAAGTAGATCTAGCATTGCCATACAAAATGTTGCCTGGTTATGTTTTCTGTGGACTTACTAGTTTGTAATAAATGTTTTTTAAAAACAAAAAAAAATGCTGTATTTTACACAACTTTATTCTATTTAAGGTCTTAAACTACACGTTAATCTGGCATTTAGAGAAAACTAAAAAGCATTATTCATCGTACTCTTACACTCAATGGAAATTTAACTTCTCACATATTGCAATATTAAGTAATCAATAAACCCTAAGGCATAAGAGATCTTATAGAGACTGAAATGGCTGCAAAGTTCAATAATGAAAGTTGAAGGCGCCCTTATGGAAGGAAGACAAGATTCACTTACATTTAAAAGGTTTGGAAGATTTTCAAGAACAAATGAAGTATTGTCAAGTGAAATGGAATTCAGAGTTCTTTCTCCATCACCCATTACAATATAAATGTGAAGTACTACCCTTGTTGGTAAGAAAAGGAGTGTGGGGGACAAACACAGTGACTTATGTCCACTCGCATAAAGGGTTTCTGTCATTAATGCGAATTATGTACACACATCACTGAAATACAAAACCATGGGTTCAGTTAGGCTTATTATGGAGGTCACGGGGGCACATCTACACCGAGCTAAGAAGCCCATGGCTGGCCTGGGTCAGCTGGCTCAGGCCCTGGGGCTGAAAAATTGCTGTGTAGACATTTGGGTCTGAGCTCGAGCCTGAGCTCTGGGACCCTGCCAGGTTGAAGCCTGAATG
The DNA here is from genome assembly GCF_003597395.2 of Chelonoidis abingdonii. Taxonomy (NCBI): domain Eukaryota; kingdom Metazoa; phylum Chordata; order Testudines; family Testudinidae; genus Chelonoidis; species Chelonoidis abingdonii. Next base: position 53,614,915 of record NC_133769.1, on the reverse strand, counting down.
TCTACACAGCAATTTTTAGCCCCACAGCCCCAACCCCACGAGCCTGAGTCTGCTGACCTGGCGAGCTGTGGCCATACCGCAGGTCTTTTCCACTGGCTACACCTACACAAGGATATTGGTCAGCAGGATTTGGAACCGCTGTTGCACAGGTATAGCAGTAGGCCTACTGATATGAAGTGAAGGGGAAGTGAAGCGATGCTACAACCCTACCCTCATCTTGCCTCCTCTGAGGCTGGTCCTTCCGATAGTTGTTATAGCTGGTCCCTGACTTGCTCTCCCCAAACCTGCATCCAAATTATAAATCTGCCTCTGAATGTGTGTGCTGTGTCCTTGCCCTCACAACGAACCCTCTGTTGGCAAAGTCTTAATTTTCCCTAATTTTCCCTAAGTATTCAAGCTAATAAATCAAACTTTTTAGCTTTCAAATAGAGATAATGATTCTAAAGAGGCTAAATATGAAAAGAAAGAAGATAGGTGTAACCAGAAGGCTTAAGTTCTGATAACGAAATATGGAGCTTTAGACTTTTAAGTCACTGGTTCAAATCTAGTCCAGGTTTGGTAGTGACACACCGCTTCAGAAACGAGTGGCCTGATTTTCAGAGGTGTTGAGCAGTCACAGCTCCTGTTGACTTTAACAGGAGTACATGTGGTTCACCACTTCCAAAAAAAAAAAAAATCAGGCTAGAAAGTAATTGTAATTAAGACAGAGCAAAAGACGAGTAATGTATGACAGGTCAGCTGCAGGTTAATCTCAGTGCAGTCTGTCTTCTTTCCTCTCCTCCACAATCTCAGCTTTTCAAAATCATGCTGCAAAGCTAGAGGAAAAAGCTAGATACATATACAGATGTCATCACTCTAGGAATACACTTCATCTTCTGGCATCTGTGCTGTTCAGCTGCCAAACATGGTCCAAGCCAGGAGACAACAGTTGGCACTTCTCTAGAAAAGAGTCACAAGAGCCTTATGCCCCATTGCCAGCTACAAGAATCAAGTAAGTCTTGATTCTGAATGCAAGCGCCAATGTGCTTTTAATCTGTGCTGCTATTTTCAAAAGTAATATTGAGTCGAGAGTAGCCTATTGTGTTTACTTTTCCTACGTACAGCGTGTCTGGAATAGAGATGAGCTTGCTGGCCTTTCAAACTGTGCAAGATAGTGTTAAGATCAGCATGAACTGTATCTGGAAAAGTTAAAGCCACATTCAACATCAAAACTTTAAGCTATTCATTTTTATTTCTAGAATTCATGATGTTGTTATGCAGTTAGTAACAGTGAAGTGAAAGCCTTTGATATGGTATGAGTTTAGCTAAATAAAAAGGCAGAAAAATACTTGTTTGCTATCAAAACAATGACAGCATATATGACTTACTGAGTGCTCCTAAATAAATATTCAGGTGAAAGCAAAATGCAGGCATCTAATGGGTTTTCTTTAATAATTTTTGTTTGTTTCTTAATATATTTTGAAGCTGCCCAGGTAAAAACTGACCCATGACAGAATCAAAGTAAAAATCTTGGACCAAAACCTCATCTGGCATCAATCAGCATATGCTGATTTATACCATTTAAAGATATGACCCTGCATGTATTGATAAGGTGTTAAAAAGGAAGTCACCTCTCACCTCAAGATCCCTGCTAACCCTATATTTCTAGGATTGCTAGGTAAATGGCAACATGAAGCAAATATTCGTGGGGTTTTTTTTTTTGTTTTATTTTATTTTTATTTTTTTAAATAAAGAAAAGCTATGAATCATTTATTTTCAAAGTGTAGAATGTGCTGGTTCAAATCCACTCCTCTTGCAGAAGAGAACTGATGGGAGGGGAGGAGTCCTCAGAAAATGCTGACATCAGACTCAGCACTTCTGCCACAAACCAGTTCTTTATTTTAACACGTTACCATGAGCATACAATTGTGGCACAGTGATTCATTTATTATGACTGGGTTACGGTAACTGTTTCTATTATTAAACTCTTACTCACTCATTGCCCCAATCTAGGCGAGCAGTGATATGCCGTTTTACATCCTTCATCCGGTCATGGGTGAGATGGCCAACAAGCACCTGCCTTCTCAGGTCCAGGATTTCATTCATTATGTGCCATAGTCGATGAAAAAGATCCCCTTCATTTCTCTGTCAGATACACGAACAACAGTTATGTATATACCAACTGAGCAGGTCAACAATGCGAACAGGTACATTGTAAGGTGGGGACAAAAGCTCTTCTAGGACCCTCCCCCTAACTTCTCCTTCTGTGCTTCATTCTGTCTTGGCCTCATCATACTGTGATCCTCCCTCAAAGAACAGGTGAGGAGGGTAGAAACAAATCCATTCAGAGACTCAACATCACTTCAAGCACAACCTAGTTGTGTTCACTAAAGGCTACTCTTGAACCACTGCCACCATAGCCTTCGCTACTTCTTGCTGGCCTGAGGTGCAAAGGATCCGTTTCAGTCCTTATTTAGACATGCCTGATTACTGGTAGTGTATATCATGGGTCAACTGCAAATACCTATAAGCACATGTTTTGAAATCTTTCCTGACAGGCACCTTCTGCTTAACTTGACTCTCAAACGGGGAAATATCTGAATTGCCTTATGACTTCACCCCACACTTTCCCACCTTAACAATGCTTAAGGGTATATTTCATTTCCCATAAAAACCAAGGACACCAACAGTCCCCTTCCCTCACCAGTTCCAACTCTCATTAATTAACGTTGTCATATTTCTTGTATTGTCTGGAGAACCTTATTTTGAGGAAGTGCTTTGAATCTTTAAGATTTGATGATGTAACACAAAGTTTTGAAAAACATTGTGTTCCGAGCTAGTTCTTCATATCCTGGCACAGTATCTCCTCTTCCTCTTTTCCTTGTTACTATGAACAGCTGCATAAACACAGGAACATCAGCTGCCCCTGCTGCACAATTCCCATGAGAAGTCAAAATCCTCTGTTGCATCATTACCATGTACCCAACAACCCCTCCCAACCGCTTTGTTTTGTCTTCCTTATTTATTTCATTTACGGTATAAAGTCTTTGAAGCAGGCACCTAGCCCACTTTCGGTGCCAAATAATCATAATTAGTTGCTATGAAGAAGATTAAGCAACAAGATCGTATGAACTTCTTAGCAACACAGGTCTTGATACTCATGCACAGGTCCCTTAAAACAAAAATAAACCAGAATATCTAGAAGACACAGAGCTGCTTCCAGATGGAAAACTCTGAAAAACATTCTATCAGGCACCAGTGGGTCAATATTCCTTTTAGGTCTGGTCTACGCTACGCTGTTAAACCGATTTTAACAGCGTTAAATCGATTTAACTCCGCACCCGTCCATACTACACTGCTCTTTATAGCGATTTAAAGGGCTCTTTAAATCGATTTCTGTACTCCTACAAAACGAGGAGTAATGCTAAAATCGATATTACTATATTGGAATAGTGTTAGTGTAGATGGAAATCGACATTATTGGCCTCATTATTTTACTGTAGCTACCCACAGAGCACTGCTCCAGAAATCGATACTAGCCTCGGACCATGGACGCACACCACCGAATTAATGTGCCTAGTGTGGATGCGCACAATCGACTTTATAATACCTGTTTTATAAGATCGGTTTAAGCTAATTCGAATTTATCCTGTAGTGTAGACGTAGCTTAGTAAGTGATAGCAGGCCCTAATTTTATTGAAGAAATACACTTTTTCAAATAGCTCAACTCCAATATGAAATATAGGCTAGGCCATGGACAATGGACACCATCACAGGACACAAAATGTGACTTTCCTCACAATTATTTTAGCCTGATATTCAATATCTTCCAAGCTCTATAAATATTTTGGATATTTTATAATTATCTGCATTGTGGTTATGCCTAGTGGCCTTGAGCATGGATCAGATGCTGTACAGAGACACAACAAAAATATGGTCCCTGACCCAAAGAACATCTTGTTTTTCCAATTGTCACTATTGCTGAGAAATTAAAATATCCAAAATATTAATCAAATCTATGCTTTACAGCTGCACTTTGATACAAAAGGTATCCTAGTATTATTGAATACACTGATATACTAAATGTTTTTGCCTACAAAATTATAAACTTAAGGAGGGATTTTTTTGTTTTGGTTTTGAGGCAGAAGACAAGGGAGGATTAAGAAAGACCCTAGAGATGTCTTAATTTCACTTTTATTAAAAACATAGTGCAGAAAAATCCATGATGGAAAAATAAAACTTAGCAGAGAAAAAGATTCTCATGAGTTAAGATAATGAAGAACAGTTCTAAGCACCTTAGTAAGTACGTACATTTAAAATAATTGTATTTACAGACGATTCGGTGATATATTAATTCAACTAATCATATATGTTATGAAATTAGAGCCCACACATCTTACTACAAAAAGGAGTAGATTCCACATCCCTGTCATATTAAATATGTACAGGAGCCTTATTTAATGAGATCTCTTTGCTTGACTCGCATTAAATAATGAAGCACTGAAGCTCATCTCAAATTAAGAAGTAGTGCATACAATTTCATTACAGCTTCACTGTCAAATTTAATTGCTATTGTGTTACCTGAAAAGCAAGAGAATCCCAAAGGGAGACAGACATGCTTTTATAGGGTCCTGTACAAGATGAAAACACACCAGACAGATTAGCAATTGCACCCAATCTGAGGCTGAAAAATAAACTGTAGTGCCATCAAATTAAAAATGTGGTAGACCAGCTGCTTCTATAACACCCTGCCTTGTACGAGCTCTATTGACACTACCCAGGCCTGTTGTTTTATGGACCATAGAGAACCATCCTTTACTACTGAAAGCAAGATGGAAAATGACTAATTTCTGAATTTATAATTCTAATTTTACTCTTCTGACAAACAAATCCTTGCAGTCACTTTTAGATCTTTAAAAAAGTTTGATTTCTACTTAATGACAAAACAAAACAAAACAAAAACAGGCAACTTTGAACTCTCCTACTGCTCAAATATTCTTAAATCAAGAAAGAAATAAAGGTTACTTACCTATAACCAGAGCTCTTTGAGATGAGCCTTTACATATTCATACTTGTGGGATCAAGGTGCCTGTGATGCGAGCTTCCAGAACGTTCTGGAAAGCACTGTTCACTGGGGCCACTTGCCCCTCCCTCTCTCTTCCATCCTGGAAGGTTCTGACAGTATAAAAGGGGGAATGGTCCTGACCACCTCTCAGTCTCTCCCACTAATTCCAGAATTCCTAACATGAGACTGAAGTAGTAGGGAAAGCGGGTAGGGAATGTAAATATGCAGAGGCTCATCTGGAAGAAAACCGGGTACAGGTAAATAATCTTCATTTGTTCAAGTGGCCTCTGCATGTTCTCACTTGTGGGAATTTAGCAAGCAGTTCATCCCCCAGGAAAGTAAGCTGAGGACTTCTAGATAAACAAGCATCAAGAGTGAATAGAAACCATTGATCTTGCTCTCCCGAAACAAAGTTAACGAAGAAACATTTTTGCTAAAAGCATATATAGCTCCAGTATCAATCATGCAACATGATGCAATGGAGATTATGTCAAGGCATACCATGGAGGCTACATTTGTCCAGTAAGTCAAAGCCCTGTCAGGTCCCAATAATTGTGAAACATAGCACATTAGATGGGCAACTTTTGCACTATGATACATTAGCTCCTCATGTCAGCTCCATTTCTCCAAGGGATTGGAGAACTAGTAAATAAGCTCTGCCCTGGTATAAATAATGACAAAGTTCTGAGTATGCAAAGTATGATACCTCTCATTCTGAATGTAGGTGATGCCAAAGGATGTACAGACATCCTAGTGGTCTGAAAGAGATGCAAATCTCTTACATTTTAGACTGCTGAGATGGAAATATTGACAAGATCACCTGTTCTGTAAGAATGCAACTTAACGGAGATAATTAGGCTTGTATCTCTGGAACTATCTGAGCTGTCATGAAGGCATCTTCTTTTAAATAATGTACAATAATAGTTCAGGAATTAATCAGGTCCATCCAGTTAGGAGATGCCCAGATGGAAGATTTCTTTCAAGCTACAGAGAAGATTTGACTGATCAAAAACTGCTGCTTTTCATTAGCATCTTTTAGATCTTAGAATAAGACTCAATCAAGAGATCAAGCAATCTGGACTCAAGATGTTTGTCAGAGAACTTCAAACCTGGATGGAGACTTGTGCCTCATCTTTCAGGCAGGAGATCTAGTAGTCTGGAAAGGAGGACTTTATGGATATTGATATCATACCCATGATACTGATGATAGAATTGCTGATCACTAACCATACCTAATGATAGCTAATGATTGGGGGAGGGATAGCTCAAAGGTTTGAGCACTGGCCTGCTAAACCCAGGGTTGCAAGTTCAATCCTTGAGGGGGCCATTTAGGGAACTAGGGTAAAAATCTGTCTGGGGATTAGTCCTGCTTTGAGCAGGGAGTTGGACTAGATGACCTTCTGAGGTCTCTTCCAACCCTAATCTTCTATGATAGCAACTTGGTATCAACTAGACCAACATTCAAAAAAACCTGTTACTTCAATAGCAACATATAGAGACATATTCTTGGTACTGTTGTTAGGACTTATTTGTCTTTGGATCAAAACTATCCATAAACATGGTATCCCCGTGGGGAAAGGACTTAATTGGTATTTCATAGAATCATAGAAATGCAGGGCTGGAAGGCACTTCATAAAGTCATCTAGTCCAGTTTCCTATGCTGAGGCAAGACCAAGTATATCAAGACCATCCCTGACAGGTACAGTAATTCCTCGCTTAACACTGTAGTTATGTTCCTAAAAAATGCAACTTTAAGTGAAACGATGTTAAGCAAATCCAATTTCCCCATAAGAATTAATGTAAATGGGGGGGTTAGGTTCCAGGGAAAATTTTGTTTACCAGACAAAAGACTATATAAACACACACACACACACACACAGTATAAGGTTTAAATGAACAATTTAATACTGGTACACAGCAATGATGATTGTGAAGCTTGGTTGAGGTGGTGAAGTCACAGGGTGGGATATTTCCCAGGGAATACTTTACTGCTAAATGATGAACTAGCAATTGGCTGAGCCCTCAAGGATTAACTCATTGGTAATGTAACCTCACACTCTACAAGGCAGCACAAAAGGAGGGAGGGGAGACAGCATGGCAGGCAGAGACAGAGACACACACCATGTGTGAGAGAGTGATGCGCATTGCCCCTTTAAGTATGCTGACCTCACTCTAAATACATTGCCTTGTTAAGTAGATCGCAAGCTGAGATGGCAGCTGCAGCCAGGAAGCTTCCTCTGTCCTGAGCCCTGTCGTGTGTGTCCCCTGCTCTATGGAAGATGGGGTAAGTGGGGTGCAAGAGAAGGGGGGAGGGAGACACCCTTACATTACCCAATCTTTTACACACACAGACACACACACACAGACACACCAAGCAGGAGGCTCTGGGGAGCAGTTCCAAGGCAGAGGGCAGGAGCAGCACAGGGCAGTGGGAGGAAGGACAACTGAACTGCCAGCAATTGATAGCCTGCTGGGTGACCATGTTTCCTAATTGATCAGCAACATAACAACAAAACAACGTTAACCGGGATGACTTTAAGTGAAGAGTTACTGTATCTGTCCAACCTGGTCTTAAAAATCTTCAATGATGGGGATTCCACAATCTCAAGTGGCAACTTATGCCAGTGCTTAACTATCCTTATAGTTAGAATAGTTTTTCCTAATATCTAACCTAAATCTCTCCTATTGCAGATTCAGCATTAACATTACTGCTTGTCCTACCTTCAGTGGATACAGAGAACAATTGATCACCATCCTCTTTATAATAGCCCTTAATATACTTGAAGTCTGTTCTCATGTCCCCCTTCAGTTTTCTTTTCTCAAGACTAAACATTACCAGCTTTTCTAAACCTTTTACCATTTTGTTGCTCTCTGCTGGACACTCTCCAATTTGTTCACATCGTTCTTACAGTGTGGTACCCAGAAGTGGATACCCTACTTTAGCTGAGGCCTCGCCAGTGCCAAGTAGACTGGGACAACTACCTCCTGTTATTTCATATATACCACTTGCATTAATACATCCCAGAATATTAGCCTTTTCACAGCTGCATCACATTGACGACTCATATTCAATTTGTGATCCATCATAACCCCTAGGTCCTTTTCAGCAATACCACCGCCTAGCCAGTTATTCCTCATTTTGTAGCTGTGCATTTCATTTTTTCTTTTTAACTAGAATACTTTACTCTTGTTTTTATTTATCATCATCTTGTGATTCAGACCATGCTCTAATTTGTTAAGGTCATTTTGAATTCTAGTCCTGCCCTGTAAAGTACTCACAACCCCTCCCATCTTCGTGTCATACACACATTTTATAAGCATAATCTCTACTTCATTATTCAAACTGTGACATTCTGCACTCCAAAGTATCCCATATTTACCATGGTGATGTAATTATCTTATGTTTTGTACAAAGTATGCCTTGTAAGGTATTCTAAAGTCTCGATCTGGTGAATGTTAATATCCTGTTGGATTGTATGTGCTGTTATTGCATCCAAGGTTATGAAGTTTTGTGATGTGTTACTGAAAGATATTGTGAAGTTGGAAATACCCACAACTAACCTTTCAAGTACAACAACTAAGAAGCTAGACAGTGCTCAACAAAGACAGTGGACGAGCTTATTCTCACCTGTGGAAGCTTCAGTCAATATAATGCCTGTCATGACTCATCGGGAGCATGTAATGGCTTGTGACCAAATCACATGATACTAAACTCCATTTTGGTATCTGTAGTTTTTCACAAACTGGGCTGGGAACCTAGCTTGGAGCAAAGGGGTGCAAGCCATATGGAAAAACTATATGGCTAGGAGGAAGTGACATGATGACTAGGACTCACTCCCCTACAAAACACCACCTGGAAACACCGGAGGAACAAAGACTTAACTAGGGAAGGGGGCCCCAGGTGGGAATGAAGAAAGCCCTGCCTGTGGAAGGAAGCTAAAACCTCAGTCAGGGTGAGATATTGCTGATTCAAATCCTATCTCGTTTGTGAGAGACTTAGATTGTGGTTTTGTTTAATTTCCTAGGTAACCTGCTTTTGATCTATTTATCATTTATAACAACTTAAAATCTCTCTTTCTGTAGCTAATAAACTTGTGTTATGTTTTATCTTAACCAATGTGTCTTTGAGTGAAGTGTTTGGAAATCTTAGCTCTGGTAACAGAGGCTGTTGCATATTTTTCCTGCATCGCGGGGGAAGCAGACTAATTTAATGAGCCTGCACCGTACAGACCTCTGTGCAGTGCAAGATGGTACAATTCTCAGTTTATACTCCAATAGCGCTGCAAAGCTGGGGAACTGGGCAATTGGGTGGTGCCTATATTGTCGGTCCATGAGTGGCTTAGGTAAAGCCCTCAAGTGACTCAGTTGGAGGTGTGGCACCACCTGCTGTCATGTTGGGTGGTAACGGTCTTGGGAGGCTGGCTGGGTATCCTGAGCAGAGCAGTGTGGGAGGCCAACCCAGCTGAATGGTTTGGGGGCACAGCGGTTCCAAGGCTTCCAGGCTTCACCTTGTGTGCGCGTGCGTGTACATCCAGTCACACAAGTTATTAATGAAAGTATTGAATAGTGATGGACTGGGACAGACCGCTGTGGGATTCCACTAGATACGTCCTCCCAGTTTGACAGAGAACCATTGATAACAACAGTACTCGGAGTACAGTCTTTCAACCAGTTGTTCACCCATCTTATAGGAATTTTATCTAAACCACATTTCCCTAGTTTGCTTATGAGAGTGCAATATGCCTTACTAAAGCAAATCAAAAGTCTTGCTAAAATCAAGATATATTACATATGCAGCAGCATCCCCCCAACCACTAGGACGGCAACCTTGTCAAACAAGAAAAATAGGTTGGTTTGCATTGATTTGGTCTTCATAAATCCATGCTATTACTTATTACCCCTATTGTCTTCAAGATGCTTAAAAATTGATTGTTTAATAATTTGGTCCAGTATCTTTCCAGGTATGGAAGTTATCCATGTCCTCTTTGCTTCCCTTTTTCAAAAGGGGTACTATGTTTCTTAGACCTTTCAGACCTCATCTGTTCCTCATGAGGTCTCAGAGATAATCAGTAATTGGTCTAAGATTGCGTCAACTATTTTCTTAAGTACTGCAGGCTGAATTTCATCAGGGCCTGCCAAACTGAACATATCTAACTTAACTAAAAATACTTTTCTTTTCCTGTTTTGGCTTATGTTCCTTCCCAATTGATGTTAATATTAATTGTGTTAAGTATCTGATCACAGATCTTGTTAGCAAAGACTGAAGCAAAATAGGCAATAAATACTTCAGCCTTCTTGAAGTCACCTATTATTAGCTCTCCTACCATGCTACGTAGAGGACTTGCACTTTCTTTTGTCAGTCTCTTGATTCTAATATACTTATAGAACCTCTTTTTGCCTTTTACGTCCCTTGCTAGGTAGAACACATTTTATGCCTTAGCCTTTCTGATTTTACCCTACTTGTAGAACAAGATAATATAAAATGGACCCATGGTTAGAGCACGTGTACAGTCCAGTGAAAAGCTCTTCTGAAAGAATCTATGAATATATCATTTTCCTGTCGTAGATGAGATGTAGGATCCATACAATAAGGATACTGACCTTTATGAACAGGAAATTTGATTGACAACTGGCTAGCATGAACTTCTTTTTGGTGATGTGTGTAATGCATTCCCATAATGCTGTCCCATCAGAAGTTAGACAGATTCTGATTGCATCTTCCACTGAAATCACAAACATTGGAGTGGACGAATATAAAGGTGAAGAATCCCTTATATCTTCTAGGATTTTTACTGCAGATGTCAGGAAGGAAGGAACGAACGAACTCCCTGGAAGGATGTTCTTCCCCGTGTTATGAAACAAGGAAACTGGAAAGTACTGAGACATTATGGTTCATGTGTTCCTAGTCTCCAGAAAAGATGGTAAAGTCACAAAAAGCCTGACCAAGGCCTCAAATATAGCCTGGTATTCAGTCTATCACATCAGAGCAACAATATTGAACCTGTCCATTGCCTGAAAGTTTCAAATTCTGGAATATATCAAGGCATCAGTGAGCACACATCTCCTAAATGAGTACCCTTGTTTGTGCAAATTACTAGTGAAGAACCATCTGGACACTCTACTGATGGACAAGTCTATGCAAAGACTGATACCCAATCATTTGTCAGCCAGGTGTTTAATGGAACTTTTGCTGCCACAGAAAAGCCAAGTAGTAAGGTACAGTTTTATTGACAGAGGTCTTCTTTGACTCCAGTCAGAGTTATTTGTAAAGAGACAGACAAACATGGGACCATGGCACAGAAAAAGTACCAACACTGGAATATGTCTGGAAATTAGAAAGAGTTCTGTTTCTGGAACCCAGAGAGCAATACAATGAACCTCAGGGAGTTAGTACAGCCAGACATTTTGCCCAGTGACACAGACTGTATGACAGATGGGCAAATCTCATTCACACTGTGGCCAGGAAACAAACCTTATGCACCATTAAGTGTAGGCGATGGATGTCTCAACACTTAGGCCTTGTCTACACTGGCAGTAGTGTGTGCAGTAAGTGCAGCTACATGCTGCACTGAGAAGGCTGCATTCGCACTGTGGCATGTGGCTACATGTAGCTGGGGGAAGGCACTGACTGAGGAGGAGGTAGCATGGAGCTGCTGGAGCCTTTCCCTGCTGCAGAAACCTTTTCATGTTGGGAAGTCTGAGAAAAACTCAAGTTCATACCCAGAACCAAGGGAACTGACAGGCCCAGAACTAAGTAAACTTGCTTTTTCCACTTCTGATAGTAAGAGAGGCTAAGAATGGACAGTCCCTCTTCTCACCTCATCTCAGGGCAAGAGTCTGACAGATGGAATGCTGGAAGGGGAAAACTTTCTCCCAGACAAGCAGGGCATCGAGTGTGTGCATCTGAAGATGGGCAGACAGGAAACACAGTGTGTGAACACTGTCCTGTAAACTGAGGGATCCACCATTCTAGATCTGATCATTTCTTTTTTGCAGTGTTGCGAGACCTCCACACTGATCTGCTTCTTTACGCCACTCTGTTGGGCAAAGAATCAGTGAGGCCAGGGTGCTGCAATAATTTTTATAGGTGGAAGTGCTGATGATGAAAACCATGTATTTGGTGTTTGTTATTTCTATTTCAAGCTAGTGTGGGAGCACTCCCAGCACCCTAGTGCCAGCACCACAGAGTGAGCCAAGCAGTTCTGCAAAGATCATGGTGTTGGAAATGTAGCAACAGACTCCATCGATCTGGGTGAATGTTGGACCTTAGTGGTAAAGCACCTGTAAACAAGTGACTCAATGGTCAAAGATGTCAGATCCTCATGCTGGCTGGATCCCAGGTAACAGATCCCTTCACATGTATCTGATGAAGTGGGTATTCACCCACAAAAGCTAATGCTCCAAAACATCTGTTAGTCTATAAGGTGCCGCAGGATTCTTTGCTGCTTTTACAGATCCAGACTAACACGGCTACTCCTCTGATACTAGATCCCTTCTTGGAAACTGTGCTTGGCAGTTCTTTATGTTTAACTGTAGAATCTGGATTCAGACTCTTACCATCAATCCAAAGCGATATTTATCAGATATGGATTCGCATACTTTTTTTGGTTTGTTTGGGTTTTTTTTTTTTGGGGTGGGGAGAGGTGGGGGGAGGTTTGGTAGCACTCAATCAGTGCTCTCTTGTGGATCCAGGTTTTGCAGCCCCAGATCCACACTAGGCTGCTGGATCTAGATGTGAGTTTTGTAGCTCCATATCCACACTGGGTGGCAGAAATTGGAAACTGTAGATCCAGATCCTTTGGAAACATCAAGAGAGACACTTTAAGCACATAGCCAGGTCTCCTAGGTGAACCTGAACAGGCCTAGGTGAACTTGACAGTGACCAGACTGAGATGCCTCCCCTGTGCAGCGGTGTGAGAGGCAGCCAAACCTACTTTTAAGGGACATTTTTTGAAGGTGACACTGAACTTATTCAGTGTCATCTTAGTTGACTGGGCCTGGTGAGCTACCATACCTGTCAAGGTGTGTGATGTGGTCCAAACAAAGCAAAGGCTGGATGGAGATTGCCTTGTGTCATTTAAAGGAAAAATCTGGCTGACAAACTATAAACAAAATTTGCATCAAAAGGGCAGAAAAAGGCAAAGAAAAAAACAAGAGGTAAGCATCAAGGATGCTATGTGCAATCTGAGCTTGCTGAACCTTCAGCAGTTAGAAAGGAACTGAGGGGTAGTTGGAGCCACTCCCCGTTTTATATCTTCAGAACCCATCAGGATGACAGGGGTAGGAAAGGGCAAATAGCCCCAATGGACACTGCTTTCCAGAAGGTTCCAGAAGCTTTCAGTGCAGGCACCTTGATCCCACAAGTGGAACTATGCAGAAGAAATAAAGCTTTGGACATTTTGAAGGCTGCCCCTGGGATTTGTTTGGCTGGAAATTTGCAAGACCCCAGAGAGTACTCTGAAAAATCCTGCAGTTCATCCTGCCAGTTTAACACACTGTAGAAGTACTATGTTTATATGCAAACACATTTTTTTAAACAAACTTCCCCCAAGTGGCAATCACTGCTGCAACTTACTCCTGAAAGCAAGAGGTACATGTACCCTTCTAAATTACTACAATATAGGCCTGCCTGGGGGTTCAAATATACAGAAAACGAAATGCACTTCCAACGTGCCTCTGCTCAAAGTATTGGAGTGGTGAGGGTTCACAGATCAAGAGATGCAAGCCATCTAGGCAGCACCACTTTATCTAATGACAACACTACAGATCTGACTCAAAACATTTAAGTCAAGAGCAGTCTTTCCATTAACTTCAACAGGCTTTGGATCAGGCCCTCTCTCTTTATATCTGGTCTGAGCTAACCACAATAAAATAGGTTCTTTAAAAACACAAATGCCATGCAACCTGTGTAGAAGATGCCTGCAGAAACAATTTTGTTCTCTCAAAATTTCATGGTCTAAATTTTCTAAAAATCACTAGTGATTTTGCACATCTCCATTTTTAAGTGTCCAGCTGGAGATATCTTAAAGGGATCTGGTTTTCAGAGGGTAGATACTCAGCATTGTTTGGAAATAAGGTCCCTTAGTAAAAATAAAATGTAAAAGTTAAGTCTAGCAATGAACAATTAAGGGATCCAGTCAATTCCCCTAATATTCTATGACTCAATGTGATGCAACGTATCTTAAGCTTGCCCCTTATTTTGTTCTGCATTGAAAAATATGCTGTTAGACATATATAAATTCAACAATGTATAAGTTTAGCATGCAAAGATTGTGAAAGGAACATAGTTCCAGGAAACATTCAGATTGGTCAGTTGTATAAATTCTCTCACTGATGTGTGGGTGCAGTAGAAGAATATTTTACTCACAGAAATAGCATGATTACATTTGTTTAGTGCTATAAAGTCTGTGGATTATATGATGTTTAAGTGTATGCAAGACCCTTCAAGTTCATACTTATAACTATATTCTGTAGTAACTAACTCATATAGTTCTTTTTTGCAGTCAACATTATAACGTAGTTTACTGGAATACCACATATGAACATGTTAATAGTACGGCAAGTTAGAAGTGTATCCTTTAGATAGGAAATTAGATTTTATGATGTACTAGTAATTTGTTATCTTGACCGTTGCTTATATTTTACCTAATTATAGGGTGCATAATTAATGTTGGGTGGGTTATGTAAATTAGACCTGGCAATAGTCAATGATGGACAACTGGCTGGAGCCCTTAATCAGTCATTTCCAGATTCAACATTTGAATTTTATAAAGCTGTGGAACTGTCACAAAGAAAATGTACTTCTGGGGAGATGCTAGCTAAATGCCAATGAAACACTTTCTGTCTTATCTCTTTCTAACAAACTTTGGGGGAGAGTTCCTTTTTTAAAAACAAAATTCTGTAATTTAAATGGAGTTTGTGTGTAGTGTCTGCAAGTGGGGAGATCAGTAAGGCCCCAAAGTGGCACTCTTCTTCTACTTATTGCATTCATAAAAGGTGATGGGAGGGAAGAAAAGAAAATTCAAACTGGGTAGGGTATAGGATTAAGAATGGTGGAGAGAATGATCAAAGTGGAGGGTTTCTATCAGTTTTGTATATCTACAAACCTTTTAATGTGGATAAAAAGGCTGCATCTATCTATGGTCCTCTGTCTCTATGTCCTGGTGCTCCCTGCCTCTCTCAATGCCAATCCACTATGCCTTATAGTTCCCCCTCTCCATGCTCCATAAGCCGTGCCCACCTCCCCAGAATGCCCACATTTGTAGTCAGGGAAGAATGGGACCATGTCCCTTCCACTCCCCTGTCCCCCTTTCAGTCAATTTTCTTAATGTTTATAAAACATTATTGTTTATAGATTTAAAAACCATTACTAACATAGCTGGGCCATAGCTGCAGGTATCAGGAAAGGGAGATAAAACAAGGAAAAAAGAAACAATGTGTTGTTCATGGCCACTATGTCAGAGGCATCCCTGCCCAGAGCAATTCCTTGGCCTGGCTGAATACATGCAGTGTCAGGACTGAAGCCTTCTTCAGCTTAGTCCAGAAATAGCAACAAAAGATAGTTTGTTTCAAATAAGGGAAAAACCAAATAGTCCAGGGGTGGCCAAACTTACTGACCCTCTGAGCCACATATGACAATTTTCAGACGTTCCAGAGCTGGGGCACACCTGCCAGGGCTCATGGCTTCAGCCTTATGGGACGCGCCTGACAGGGGTTGTGGCTTCAGTCCTGCTCCTGCTGAAGCCTCGAGATCCCCCTCCCCACTGGGCAGACGTCCCTACACCTACACTACTCCACTGCAAGGTAATGGTCCCAAGTTGTCCCCCGACTCCCCGCCCCATCTGGTAGGTGGGAAATGGGGGGAGTTGGTGGCTACACTTTAGTGATAAAAGAGCCACATGCGGCTCGCAAGCCACAGTTTGATCACCCCTAAAATAGTCCCTATCTTACACCACCCCCAACAAGCAATATATTCCTTCTGCTTAAACATGACAGTCAATTTCCCAAATTCTCCTTGCTTCCTGGTCTGGGACATGATAGTGTTTCCTCCCTGGACCTGGGGACAGAGTACATTTCCTCTTCCCTTTAGAAACTCTCCCTTCGCCTCTTTTTTATGCCCTAGCTCTAACAAACCTCTAGCAAACCTAAACCCTGCCTACTTTAGCCTTTTCTATTACAAGCTCTTTAAATCATATACAGCTTTGAATAGCTCCCACTAATCCTCTTCTACTCAATCATGAAAATATTAAAATGGTACTTTTGCTCAACAAAGCGAATTTGGAGTTTGTAGGAGAAAGCATTTTGGAAGCATGAACCAAATCCTTGAAACACTATAACAGGGGTCGGCAACCTTTCAGAAATGGTGTGCCGAGTCTTCATTTATTCACTCTAATTTAAGGTTTTGCGTGCTAGTAATACATTTTAACGTTTTTAGAAGGTCTCTTTCTATACGTCTACAATATATAAGTAAACTATTGTTGTATGTAAAGTAAATAAGGTTTTTGAAATGTTTAAGACGCTTCATTTAAAATTAAATTAAAATGCAGAGCCCCCCGGATCGATGGCCAGGACCCGGGCAGTGTGAGTACTACTGAAAATCAGCTCGTGTGCTGCCTTCGGCACACGTGCCATAGGTTGTCTACCCCTGCACTATAACTTTAAAACTCCTTTTCAGATTTTTTTTTGTCTCCAAACTTACAGTAGTAAAGGTTCAATAGATTTTATAGAAACGGATGGAGGGTGGTCACAATTACAAGTTTTTGTGAATCCATGGGAAATAACTTTTAATCAGCCTCCTTTCCACAAGTAGTGCTGTGATTTCACCTTTTACAATCCTCCTGAATTAGACCTCACATGAGAAGCACATTTATCCCTATTTAGCGAAACTCTTATACACTTGCTTAGCTTTGGGCATGTTAACTTAAGCACCATTGACTTTAATGGGACTTAAGCAGATGTTTAGGTGTGATGCTGAATAGGGATGGCCTGAAGTCAATGCTTTGCTGAATTTGGGCTCTACTCAGGAGGTGCTGAGGTAAGTGAGAATGGATGCCCTCTTTGAAGGCTGGACACAATCTATAATCAGACCTGCAAATTAATTTATGGGGGTTGGTTTCTTTGCAAGCCTTGCAAACAGAAAAGTAGGGCTCTCAGATCACAGGCTGACCCATGCTGAGTTTGCAGTGTTTTAAGTATAAACAAGGCAAATTGATTCAAGCAACATAAAAATTGTCCTTGCTAAGAATAAAGTAAAAAGTACAGCAAGCCAAAATAAAAGCTGTTCTCTCCCATCCTGCCAATATTTTTAAAACTAATTTATATGCCATACTTATCATGTAACTGAGAACTTCAGTACTTGCATTTTAAAATCTCTCTTCTGTCTGGCTGCAGGTCATTGTTTCAGCTTGGGAATCACACTTTTACTTTGAAAGGCAGCAAAGAATCCTGTGACACCTTATAGACTAACAGACGTTTTGGAGCATGAGCTTTCGTGGGTGAATACCCACTTCGTATTCACCCATGAAAGCTCATGCTCCAAAACATCTGTTAGTCTATAAGGTGCCACAGGACTCCTTGCTGCTTTTTTACAGATCCAGACTAACACGGCTACCCCTCTGATACTTTTACTTTGTGCAACATATTTTATCTTACTTTTTACCTAAGTATCAAGTTGCTTTCCTTCCACTGGCTGTTCAGCATTTATTTCAAAAGAAGTTCAAGGTCAGGCTTGTGGGTATTTCACTTTTTGCCAATCAAAAAAAATTTCTTTTAAAACAATCTTTGCAAAATGTAACCTACCATTCCAAAAGCTAAGTCAAATCAAAGCCACAGCTACTATAAAGGTGTCAGATTTTGGAAAAGTCTTTTTTACTCTTTCTCCCCTGCAACAGCTGCAACTAACTATGGCACTTTACTTTCTTGTTTGATTAATATTATGGACTGAAACTGCAGTTCTTTCATGTTACCTTCTGGTTGTTACTATGTTCAACATTATTTCCTTTACCTTATTGCTTGTAGCTTCTGATTGTTTATATTTGAAAAAGAACCATTTGATCTTCTTCTTGATCTCTTTTTGGTCTTTATCTTTTAATAGCCATGCTAATATTATCATTCGGATTTCTGCAGTCACAGCTCCCAAATCGTACCATTTTTAAATCTCGATTTTGATAACAAACTAAGCCACTCCCATTTATTCTTCTATGTTACTATCAATTACACAGTGAACAGATGTCCTAGTTAGTCTCTGGCAGAAAACCATAATATCGGATTTAAAAAAAAAACAACAAAAAACACTGGGGAGGGGGGGGTGGAAAAAAAGAGGTTTAAATAAAACCTGCGAGGGGCGGGGGCAATATGATCTTTGGAAGGCTACTTTTTTCCTTTTGTTTTTTCTTAAATACAAACCACTTTCTTTTATTATTTGTAAGCTGATACAAACTATTTTAAACTGCATTCAAGCGAGGCAATATTATATAGTATTTACCACATAAAGTTGTTTCCACATGGTCCCCCAGTCTCTTAAAGTTGATGTCATCTCTGTGATAACGGAGTCTTCTGTTGGAATAACCATTTCAAACTGCCTGTGGCATCCAGAAGAATATATGGCATTATACAAATAATATAAACTACACTGTTGTTGCTAACATAAAATCTCTCTCTTACCACTGTTGATATTTATTAACCTCCATGGGACTTCTTTCTTTTTACTTGAAAAAGAAAACAGAGGGTGAAGGGCTGGTCCCATTGAAGTCATGGGAGTTTTGCCATTTTGTCTTCAAAGGGAGCAGGATTTCACCCATAGCTTTATATCAATACAATTATTTCAAGCACATTTGTATATATCTATTCAACTAAAAGGAAAGTTTGTTGGTACTACTACAATTTAGTGTCTAAACAAGTGAACATGTCCCCTTTTTGTTTTTTACTTCTGTTTAAGTAAATGACTTCAGAAATGCAATTTCTATAAAACGAGATGATAGAATGGAAGCAAGAACTCAAGAAAGCAAGCTAGCAGGGTTGTTCAGTATAAAAACAGGGGTTGTGGCATTATTGCACTGGCTAGGAAAATGTATAAGTCAAAGTCTGTGGGCAAAATCCTCCACTGTGTTGCACTGATTTTACACTAGTGCAGCTCCATTTGTTCAGAGTTACACAGATGTAAAAACAGTACACACAGTGGAGGATCAGGTCTAATCTGGAGGAGGAGGAAGCTGTTTGCAATAAATAGTTAACTGTGGCCTGACTTCTTTGCTGAACTACATCTCCCATGATACACTACAGTCTCCCCTTTTGTTGAGTTGTTATGGAGCACCATGCGATTCCCTGGCCACAGACATCATGGGAGAGGTAATTTGGCTACAGAACAGAACACATAAAGGAAAATTAGGGCATGAAGCAGCTGAAATTTTCCACACAAAGCCATTTTTGTGCACTTTCAACAAAGAGTTTTATTTTGTCAAACACCCTATTTTCTGTCTACAAACAATTTCAGTGGAAAATTTTCAACCAGCCCTACTGAATGGCTTAACTGGCCGGGCAGAGACAGCATAGTAATTTAGAAATGTACAGACAGTGGCTTATTCAACTGCAATAAGGAATTCAATTGCACTTGTCCTGACCAGGTTTCCAGTTGTTAGAGGATGCCAAACAGGAAGATTTTCTTTGCCAGTCATGGAGCTGTGACCTTCTACTTACTTTCTTATTCTCGCCTCCCATAAGGGAGATGTAGTTTTAAACCTTCAAGCATTTGTGTAATACATGCTATCCAGGTCCTTTCAGTTTAAAAGGACCCTGAAAACAAGAACTCTTCCATGATGAGTAATTCCGAATTATTTTTGCTAATTTCAATCAATAATTCCTCTCTTAATGCATCTAACAAAAGATAGCCAATTCTAGGAAATAAATGTTCAGGAATTGTGCAAACACCTAAGAAAAAAACTGTGCTGGCATGATAACCACTGATAAACAGGAAATTTTAAATGGGATGTCAAGTTAAAAGTTGCACCTTAAAAAACAAAATGTCACTCTCTCTTTTACTCACGTTCGTTTTTTTAATTGAAAGAATTTCTAATCTATTAGTTTTTACTAACTCTGCTTTCGATAATGAAAACACACTAGCAGACATCCAAAAGTAAAACAAAAAAATATTTCACTGTAATTCAGAAACAAAAACATGAAAACAATTCTATTAATTTTAGATTTGTAAAATCTTTTTATAATGCGTATACTGACTTGAAAATGTCCTTTTCATGTGTGAATGCCAGGAGATTGTTTCAAATAATGGCAACCTAGTTCTGCCATGAAGCAGCTGTCACCCTAAATAAAATGAGCAATGTTCAGCAAGGGCTAATAGACTATTCTATACAGAACCCTATAGGGAGCTGTGTTTAAATAAGAGAGCCAGCCTATTAAACTCAGTCTCATTAACACCAATAGTTAAAAACAAGTAATTGTTCTCTGCATATGCTAGACAACACAGAAATCATTTCCCCATTTCTGCTCCATGTATTTTTAAAATAAGTGACTTCTACCTTAAGCTTGAATGAAAGTGCCAGGCTGGTTAAGGATATTTATTTAAATCCTTTGGGGCAGTGAGCTGAAGTTTTACAGTGTTAAATACCAGTGAAAATTATATCGTTATCCTGCCTGAAATGCAGCCTTGTTATAAAACTCTGCACAACTTCAGATCCTTCTCCCCAGCTTCCTTAAATAGCTGAATACAAAATCACCACCTACCCTTTGTTCTTAACACATGCATTTTTCAGGTGGATATAGTTGGATGGAAATATACCCTGAAAGAGAAAATAGTTTAATAAATGCACAAAGTTTTAACAAGCTGCCTACTGTAGGAGAGAACCTTAGTTTAGGCTAACCATTTCAGAGAAAACCTTGCACAGTGTATAGCGGATTCTTTTTATCAGTGACAATATTTATGATAAAAAAAATCCCACCGTGACTATTTAGTATATATAGATTTATTAAATGACTGAAACTTCAAATATGAAACAAAAATGTGTATAGAATGTATAGAACATTGCAGCATAGCTCTTTGATAGTTACCATTTTTACTAAGTCCTATTTTAAGGGGATAATGTCAAATAGTCTGTGGCCAACATTTATCTATGGCATCTTAAAATTGACATCTGGAATGGATTTTCAAAAAACAGTGGTTTTTAATGACTCCACTGTTTATTTGGGATCTACTCAAGAATACACTGTTCTTTTGTGTTCTCTGGTAGCAAAGCAGCATCAATTCACCACCACCAAGCACTCCTTACAGAGCACTGTGATTCACAAGCAGGCAAGTTGACATAAAGAAACAACTGCAAGAGAAAGCCCTGATGAATTTTCCAAAAAGGACAACGTTGCTAGTTTTAAAAAAATGTTCCGATGGAAAATTTAAAAATAAAATCCGTCGTGGTTTAAGAACTGTTGGTGGTGCCCCATTTCGCTGTGAGACATATAGAGTAGCTAGTGAAGACGTCTGGCAGAGCAGCACTAGCAGGCCATGCTGCCCTCAGGAAGACTTGTTTTCAAAGTCAAATTCAGAAAATCACCTTCATCCACAAAAGGTGACAACACTGCACAAATGGCTAGCTCATTTCCTCACAGAGCTTGGGTTGTGTTTAGGACGTCCCATTCATAACTTTTTCTGACACATCTGGCAGGGCACAAACTTACACTGACCGTAAGCACATGATGATCAAATGCAATCAATATTCACTTTAGGCTGTAGAACAACTCCAAAGCCATGCAAGGGTAATTGCGAATGTCTTACAAAACAGATTAAGATACAAAAATGAGAACCCAACATCACCAAAATCTAATTCTGAACCTATTTTTATCCAGAAAAGTATAAGTCAGAAAGAATAAGAGGTCTCACTCTAGCATTATGACTTTCACTAGCACCAAGAAGTGTCATATGCATGAAATGTGCATTTGCAAGAGATACAATACCTAACTGGGCTCTGAGGCCACACTTAGTCTGCACGTTAAAGTTAAAGAATCTGATCAACACTATTTTCACCATGCATTCATGGTAGCTAACTCTCTATACTTTCATTTAGCTCTCCCGTAAGCCCCCTACCCTAACTTATGTTGCCTAAACAAAAGCTAATTTTGCCAAGAGGTCTTGACATCCAAGGGGCTCACAGTATTAACATGAGAGCATTTCAAAAAAAAATATAATCCATGATCAAGGATACTTCTGTCAACACTGATTTTAAAATACATAGCACCAAATACCATAGTATCTTATCAAACTGTGTCATTCCCATAATGGTAAATATCATATTCTTACACTCAGCTATGAATACATTTGACTGAATTCACATTTCTGTCAAAGAATTCAAACTATAGTTAGAAACATTTGGGTTTTTACCTTGATATTTGGGTTTTTTAAGGCAAATCCTCTGTACCAGCCTGTGGAGAAATAACATTTTTGGTTTTTTAACTAAGTAAACCATTGTCATTTTCAAAAACTTGTTTTATATTTTTCTTTTGGACTGATGTGACTATTACATACCACAGTGTAATGGACTACAGTCATTTTGAGTACATTCTGTGCATTGAAAAGTAATTTTTTAACTCACTAAAGTATCAACTGAAATTACTTCACGGTTATTTTCTGCTATATCCTCCAAATATGACCCCAACAATGCACCTTAATCTTTTTGTATCAAGCAACATATCAAATATTAAAGGTCGACAGTACCATTAACTGCTATTATGAACTGTGATTATGCTGACCAGGCTAGGGCTACTAGCTACATTATTATACTAAAAATCCTAATGAACCAAATTCAAAATAACTAAAGTAGATTTAATGCATTTTATGACAAAGATTAAACACTCATGACTAACTTGATCGAAGTTTTAAACCCCCACATATACACCAACAAACGTATGTTATCTTAAAACAACAAAAATATAGCTTTGAAAAACTGACATTAGGTAAAAGCAGCCAAGAGTCCTGTGGCATCTGATGCATCCGACAAAGTGGGTATTCACCCATGAAAGCTCATGCTCCAATACATCTGTTAGTCTATAATGTGCCGCAGGACTCTTGGCTGCTTTTACAGATCCAGACTAACACGGCTACACCTCTGATACTTGACTTTATGTAGGATCTTAAGGAATTCTATGAAAGAAATGCAGTTTTATTTCCTTTATTCTAGTTCTGTAGCTATATTAAAATCAAGTCTAAAAATATTTTTATTCCAGGACAAATATTTTTATTTATATTTATTCCAGGACAAATATTTTATTCCATTCCAAAACAGAATTAGGTCAGGGATCTTTAACACTGCTCTAGGATTTAAACTTGTGATTTGGCATGAAGTTTGAAAGACTCCTGCTGAAAGTCAAGCTTCCCTTGGAAAAACCATGAGAGCAAAAAGAAAAGCCACAATGAGACCTCCCTGCTGTTTAACAATTATTTTTCTCCCTGGATATTAATTAGAGAGAAGAAACAAAAAGGAATACAGTTAAAGATAAAACCTAGTCATTAGAATTCCTTTGACATACAGA
This sequence comes from Chelonoidis abingdonii, assembly GCF_003597395.2. NCBI lineage: Eukaryota > Metazoa > Chordata > Testudines > Testudinidae > Chelonoidis > Chelonoidis abingdonii. Next base: position 53,591,343 of record NC_133769.1, on the reverse strand, counting down.
AACATATGAAGGCTTAGCAGAATTTAATTTTTGTTTATTATACTTTTGATGGATAATATCAATATTTGTAAGCTTATTTTTAGATAGTTAATTTAAATTTTCACAGTTGTGCAAATATTATGGGTTTTAAGCATTCTTTTATTTTTATTGATTTTAATTTTCACAGTCGTGGGAACTTATGGTGGTCAGAATTTTTATTTAATGACAGCAGACACAGATTCAAAAAGTTAAAGCTTTATCACTGTTAAAACACAAGTTGTCAACATTACATGTCAATATATACAAAGTAAATATTCTTAAAATAAAATTCTAGTAAGTTCAAGTACCATTTTTCCTACTTTGTCTATCTGCAAATTTCATAAGAATGGTAATACTAGGTCAGACCAAATTGTCCATCCAAACCAGTATCCAGTCTTCCGACAGTGGCCAGTGCCAGGTGCTCCAGAAAGAATGAATAGACTAGGCAATTAACAAGTGATCCATCTCGTCATCCACTCCCAGCTTCTGGCAATCAGAGGCTAAGGACACCCAGAGCATGCTCCCCTGACCATCTTGACTAATAGCGATTGATAGACCTATCTTCCATGAACTTAAAGTTGTTTTTTTTTAATCTTGTTATACTTTAGGCCTTCACAACACACTCTGTCAAGTTCCACAGGCTGACTGGGAGTTGTGTGAAGAACTACTTCCTTTTGTTTGCTTTAAACCTGCTGCATATTCATTTAATTGGGTGACCCCTGGTTCGTGTGCTGTGTAAAGGAGTAAATTCTTCTTAATTCACTTTCTCCACATCAGTCATGATTTTATACACCTCTATCCAGCGCCTGATTTAGGGGTAGGTGACCGGACCCAGGCAACCCCCTGGGGTGCTGGGCTTAGGGGGCTTGGGATGTGCCGGACTCAGAGTGCTATAAGGTATTCAAATGGTGCCCCAGACGAGGAGAGTCTTCTGTGTCCCCCCTCCATTTGTTAAATTTTTTGATCTAGGGATGGCCCTGCCTCTATCATAACCTCTTCAGGGGTGCAAGTAACTTACAGGACTTACCGGTACTGCCAGAGTCCTGGGGGGCGTGGCCTCACCCGGAAGCGGTATGGCCTCAACCAGAAGAGGCAGGATCTCTCGAAATTTAAAGGCCCTGGGGCATTGGTTATGGCTGGGAGCCCCAGGACCTTTAAATCAACTGGGGCAGAAGCCAGTGCAGTCCAGCATGGCGTCCTGGCTCCTGTTGGTATGCCGTATCATACCGGCTTACTTTCATCTCTGAACCTCTTAGTCATCTCTTCTCCAAGCTGAAGAGTCCCAGTCTTTTTAATCTTTCTTCATACAGAAGCTGTTCCAGATCCTTAATCATTTTTGTTGCCCTTCTCTGTACTGTTTCCAATTTTAATGTTTTTTTGAGATGAGATGACCAGAACTGCACACAGTCTTCAAAGTGTGGGCGTACCATGGATTTATGTAGTGTCGTTATGATATTTTCTGTCTTATCTATCCCTCTCTTAATGGCTCCTAACATTCTGTTTGCTTTTTTCACTACCGCTACCCTTTGAGCAGATGTTTTCAGAGAACTATCCACAATGACGCCAAGATCTCTTTCTTGAGTGGTAACAGCTAATATAGACCTCATCGTTTTCTGTGTATAGTTGGGATTATGTTACCAATTCTTATCAATGGAAATACTTTTTCATAGATTTCTTTGTGCACAGTTAAATCAATATTTACTGACATTTACAAAAAAAATCTAATCCTTTCAAGCCTAAACACATGCAAGCATAGATTTTCATTTTTGCTTCATTTATATTTTAAAAGTAGACAAAGAGTGATGGGACTTAAATTCACAACAGCACAGTAACAAGTCATTAAAACAAGAGTTTTAACCTGTGTACTTACCATCACATTTTTCTAGTATTTGAACTGTGTCTCCAATCTCCAATGATAAGCCATGTGGGACTGTTCCTCGAAAACTGGCTATCACTGAAAGAGATATTAAACTGCAGTTAATCACACCATTGGGGAAAAAAAAAATCAGGCGCGCTCCTTGTTATTAAACTTTTATGCAGCAGGGAAAGGGAATGTGTTTAACAAGGACGTTTCATGAAAATTATGGAGCTGTGGGCTGACTCAAATACACAGAGACCAAAGCATGTGATTTTTGTTAATGGAATGCCAAATACAGAACTTGAAAAATCCACTTGTTCACTCATAAAAAACGATGAGAAAGACTGTCCTGGAGAGCACTGATGCCTAATCCATCGATTTCTGGATAATTTAATTTTTTTAATTCAAGTTTCTAGCCTTTACAGCTGTGATAATACCCTTTCAAATTTGAACTGATGCATTTCAGACTTCCTGAATCTGCAAGACAGACAACACCAGTGGTTGTATTGCTGCTTCTGTCTTTGCCAAACACCAGGATGAAATTAACATATACTGTATCTGGTCAATGTAATGAAAGCTATTCAGGACCCAGTGGAGAGGAAATGCTTGGGAAAGCATCAAAAGTAGGTAATGAAGTTATTCACAAAGGATGAGATCCACAAATGGAGAATGGGAAAGAGAGAGAGAGAGAGAGAGAGAGAGAGAGTAGGAGAGACCTTTTTCCTAATCTCAGCCTCTCCAATTCAGCCAAGAGTAAAGACTCTAACCTCATAGATGCAACTCTGGCAAAGTGGAAGGAAGAAAAGACAGACATCTAGCAGCTAGAAGGGGTGGGCTTCCAATTTACAGGGTACCTACTAGCTAGAAATATGTAAGATGGAGCCCCCAAAAGGGTCCACAGACAACAAAGTTAGAAACCTATGCATCCTCCCTCTTCTTAATACCTGCTCTTATCAAGGGAGTACAGCTTCTCACCAGTGGGTTGTCTCTGGACCTAAAAAATAGCCCTCTGCCCTTCATAGTCTTAAGCCTCTACCTTTAGCTATCAGGTAATCCTCCAGCTAATACTGTGTTTGTTAAATTCTCAAGCCCTGCAAAGTTGATGTGTCAGATGCACATTCTGAAGCAAGTAACATTTTGTGAAGCACAACATCAAAGAGGACTGTATTCTCTATTGTGGATTTTAAAAAAACAACAAAAAACTTCAAAGTATATTCACAGATGCAACATGACAGCACCCATGTCTTACTTGATTGAGGTGGGGAGTTATGACACCTCACCCCTTTGTGGCAGTGAATAATTTCTACCTGGACTGTGGGTCCAGGTCTGGTGTGAAGTACAGACCCTGCTTTCTGATAAGAGCAAGTGGGCTAGGCCTCTCCTCCTCCCACACACACACCCTAGAATATCTGGCCAAGTGTAAGGGGGTTGGCATGGGAAGGGATACAGTGAAGTACTTCCCCTCATAAGAAACAGGGAAGAAATTGTACCTCAGAATCTCAGTACCTCTCCCAGGGCTACTCCTGGGCGATACTATTCAGATAAATACAATTTAGCCCTTAGTATGATAGTTACGGTTTTAAAAAAAAGCTGGTAAAGCCTGACAAAAATAAAATGTGATCAAAATCCAAAAGTCAAATCAAAAGCCAAACAGCGAGAAAACCCAATTATCCAGAAGTAATTAATTAGATGTTCATTCACACAGCAGATATCAGTTGGGCTCCTGATCACCCTATGCACACAGGATTCTAGGTCCTGAATTAACATGCCAAGTAAGATCAAGCCAGTTGTGATACTAGCTTATTAACATTAGGAGAATGTGATTTGATTCTCTGAACTGCTAATCTTTTGGAGCTTGATTTTGCAACCACAAGAAACATATTAGGATACAGCTAAACCAGAATATGCTACTGGATCAATTGATTGGTGGGGCATTTCAGAAGGCTACTTACACGAATAGTAGTCACATGACAAGAATCTTAACATGTGTAGAAAAGAATCGAAAGTCAGAGAGGTAGATGAAACAAAGATACCTACACTAAAGGAAAAAGGAAACCACTTGTACATAGATGAGCTACTACTCCAGCCAAAGAACTGCAATAATCTCTAAATCCCAACTGCAAATTAAGTGTCCACTTTACAGCCTTTCAACTACACTTATTTGTCCGATTCCCTATAGGCAATGAATACATCCAATTAGGATATAAGGTACTGTCCAGCCTTGTGATCTTGTTGCACTTATCTTCAGAAGCAATTAGCTGTAAACAACCAATAGAATTTAAAATCCACTTCTGAGTCTTCACCTAAAAGTCTCAGGTTTGGATTCTGAAGCAGCATGACAAACTCTTTTAGAACAGATACATCGAGTAGTAATAGTCTAGCCTAGGGAAACATTTTATTTTAATCTCATGCCCATTTCAAAATGTCATACAAGAACTATCCCCAGCACTAAACATCAGCTAACAAGAATTACCCAACTCTGTAGCCAACAAAGTTCCAAAGTATTTGTAACAACAAAAGAAATACTCTGTTTCATTTCAGATTAGTTACGTTCTGTATTCTAAGGAAGAAAATCAAAAGTAAAATGAAACACACAAACATTGAATTAATCAGTGTTAAACTGCCGTTTCGGTATATGACCAAGACTGGTGTGGAACATTAATGGAATTAACTGGGTAATTCAGAAAACCATTTGCTTGTATAATTTCACACACCAGAAATTTAAGATGGATTTTTTTCTTGTTGTTGTTGTTGTTGTAATTGTCTCAGGGAAAAACAAAAGGTTCAAGTTTTCAGTGCCTAAAAACAGCATCAGTTTCAAAAATTCTGCCCCCCACACAGAGATACTGAGACCAAAACTTTTGAAAGAAACTTGCTTGTGTCGATAGCATATTATTACATATCCACCCTCAGCTTTGCACACAACTCATGGGATTCAGTGGAAGTTGGATATACACATGCACCTGCCAGAAAATGAGGTCTTTCAGAACCCTATATGCTGGATTGCTGCAGGGACAAGTTGTATGCTTTGTGGCCTTTGCACACATAGAACACCCAATCTCACTTCTAAAGTTTAAATTCTTGCCAAATTTCTCTTTAAAGAATTCTAATGCTCTCAGATTCACTGAGTTATATGGCTCCCAAGGGCCATAATTTCTCCTACTTGTAAACAGCCTGTGAGTCTAGGTGCCTAAGAAAGCAAGCCCAGAAGGTTACCACATACTACACAGCCTGAACCTGTAGCACTACAAACACTAGTTAAGCATATATATTTTTATTATTTTTAGAAATGTAATTAATATACTCAAGTTTAATTTAGTGATTTTATATCGCCTGTCTTCCTCCAATGAAATATAGACTATCCTAGTTTAGGTCTATTACAAGGAAAAGAGCTATAAAACTCAAACAATTGTCATTTTTGCAAGAGGAAGAAGGTTAATATAAATATTTGAGTAAGAGAATAATTTGCTAATGATAGTTAAATCATCCATAAGCAAATGAGTTGAGTATTTATTTTTCAACTAATTTTTTTGTAAAGATGTGGGGCTAACAAAATCATTAAGTAGGGAGGATATTTTAAAAAGCACCTAAGGGGTTTAGGAACATCAGTTCCCCTGAGAGTCAATGGAACTTGTGCTCCTGAATCCTTTTGTTGCTTTTCAAAACCTCCCCTAGAATGACAAGGACCATTCTGTCAATAGCACTTGTTTAATAGAAGTGTCTTTAGGTTATGAAGGCTACCAAAAGTGAGACTGCATTTACAATGTAGTTGAAATAAAAATCAGAAACTGATTGGAATTAACTCAAAGACAAAGACAATAACTGCAGCAATATACCTATCTTTTCACTTTCAGTGTAACAGTAACAAATAGCACTGACTGTAATTTGCTCTTCAAAAACCAACATATCCGGTCACATTTTTGTTTTTGTTCTATTATTGTGGCTGATTTTGTTTGACACTAAATTTCTTGGATGTCATATATTCTTGGGGTAGGGGAGAAACACTTAATTTTTTTAATAGATCTCTTTTTTCCAAGTTTTAACATTAGAAACTTTTCAGGAAAAGTAACAACTAAAACTAACAAGCAGTGGAGAAAAACAGAAATCTTTTTGGAACACAGATGGAACAAAATTGTACCTTGATACATATCTGGCAAAGGGATATTCTGTAAAGTATCAGGGAGAAGAAAGGAAGAAATGAGGCCACCACCTGTCCGACTGAGCCAGCACATTTGCCTGTTCCATTCCCAGAATACTCGCAGAATTCTAGCAGAGGTCTTGTATCAGGTCAGATTCAATACAACCAGTATGTGTTCCTAGTTGCACTGTTCAAAGGAAACTAAAAGTGCATTGCAGAGAGACAGAGAATTTGAAGTAAAGCACAAAAATCCCCAAACTATTACACACAGAAAAGTCAATCTGCTTTGAAAAAGTTTAGCTTTGTTTTCTACATTTACAGTACTCTCAGTCATTTAGAATTGGTTACTACTTAATGTTCTGTGTTTGTGGTAGATATATAAAAGCAGGCTACAGTGAAGGCATTTGTGGAAAGAGCACTTGGGTTCATCCCTAAAGAGTAGACTCTCGCAAGGATTATGCCAAGGTGGTGCTCAATGTCTTGAGGCAGGGACACAAGAATCTTGACCAATCCATGGTACAGCTTTAATGCCTCATCCTTTCTTTCCAATCCTTTCTTCCCTTGCTGCATATAAGCTCTCTGTGGCAGGAATTTGCCATATGATTTTGTAAAGTAGCTAAAAATTCAAAGTTTTTTAACTGCAGTCAGTACTTTGAAACTAAGTAAGGCACATTTGATAGAAAGCAAACTGACAATATTTTAAGGAAATAAAATGCAACAAAAAAGCTGCTAAGCATTTTGAAGAAACCTAAAAAAAAAAAAATCACTGGCAAAATACGCTATGTTTCGTTTCTGATGAGAACACCACACAAAGTGTCAACTTCCCTTGTGCATTGCAATATGTTTGCTGGAGATGGTCCTTGTCTTATGCACCAGGGAAAATAGAGGAAGGAAATTTATCATCCCTCTTCCTTCTAAACCCGTAAAGGCTGGGCCCTAGCTGACAAGTAAAGCCTTTGCTTTTTGTTGGGGAGTCAGTTGATGTTGCAACTTTCACTTCATAAACTATGTGAGAAACAGAACAGATTTCCTAAAATTGATTCTACGAAGTTTGTGAGAGGGAGAAGCATCTGCTGTCATTTCCAATGTGGTGCACGTATTTCGTGTGTGTGTGTGTGTGTGTGAGAATGAGTCTGCACTGACAAAAATAATGCAATTGGGACACAAACACCAAGCCAGAAAACTTCTTTAGGTTTCAGTTAAAGTCATCACTTAAGGGAAAAAAAAAAGAAAAGAAAAGAAAAGAACTTCTTTGCTGTGTCTTCACACCGTTAAAAGGCTTCCCTCTTGCTACATATGTGTTGGTGTCACTAAACATAACCCAAGTAACTGAAAAAAGTGGAAGGAGTCTTCCTGTTTAGGCCTCTGGCGAGCAAAAGTCCTTCCATGTTTAAACTTTAATCGACCTAAAAGGCCTGGTGTAACAGCCGTTATCAGTTGCAACAGTTCTAACTGGTCTAAAGCAGAAATAATGAGGCCTGTGCACCTTTAGCAGAAGGACAAGATAACTTGCAGAAGGAAAACTTACTAACGAGCTGCCGCGGCCAAGTTTACTTAATGCACCTGCACTTACGTAACTGCTACAGGGAGAGGAGGGGGGGGGGGGGAAAGAAGTGTGGGAGAAAAGAATGCTGCAGCCGGACAGAAGAGGGAGGGGAAACGGGGGCTTGCTAGTCAGCGAGAAAAGTTCTCATGGATATAAAGGAACAGACTGCTTGTTTTAGATGGGCTGGATCTGAGGCGTACTAAGTCTCCCAGCACCGCTTTGGGATCCCAAATAAACTTGTGTTCTGCTTCTCCACCTCGGTGTGTTTATTGGCGCTAAGCACTCTGGGCACGGACTACCACTGTTGCTTGCCTTGGGCATATTCGGTGCCTGCAACATGTGCACCTCAACCCCCCAAAAAGAAATCCCTCAAATACCATTTTACCTACACTTACATACCTCTGGTGACTATACTGTGCCCTACTTTTAAAGGCTGTAGCCTGGGGGAGTGTAACTCTGGCTCAATCACCTCTCATGGCCTTTGGTGGCTTGGCACAGCAGAGGGACATCTGCCTATGCACACTACTTCCCTCCCCTGCAGGCTGAAGCTGCCTCCTCTCCCTGTGATCTTAGTTGCAAGTTCTTCTGCTTCCTCTCCCACCTCTGGCTCAGTTTTTAGGGAATGGAGAAAGGAAGCATCACATAGACCTGGAACTGCAGCATTGCACGAGTCCAAAGTTAGCTTTGTGAGCATGTGTACATGCAACTACAGATGACAAGAGATGCAATGGTGGTGGCAGCAACAAACTGGCAGAGATTAGTTGTATTTTCGTAGCACAGACCAGGGGCCATACTGTAGAGTAAGAGACAGTCCCTGCCCCAAACATCTTAACAGAGAAGGACAAAAAGTGGGAGGGAAAACAGAGGCAGACAGCAGCACACAGCAGGCTTTGGCAGAGTTGGGAACAGAACCCAGTTCAGTGCCCTATCCAAAAAACACTGCCTCCCCTAGAAGAGGAGCAAATGGAGCAGCTGAAAGATATTTGAGACTGATGAGGCAGTGGGGGTGTTAAAAAACTGATTTGGTGACAAGTTGTATCAAGACAAAGGGACTAGTTCCTTGTGTCTGTCTGGGGGACTCTTTAGACTGGAGGAAGCGGCTTTTTTGTGTTGGAGAAGCGATTGATGGATTTGAAGCAGGACTGGGTGGCACACTTCAAAGTTTTGCTTGTGATCTATTCAAAAATTGTTATGCCCCTGCTGTATTAACACATACTGTGGCTATTCGACTGACTGCTCTGTTGCTAGGGTTTGATTTCATTTACCATGTTTAACCAGCCTTTTGGTTTCTCAAATAACTCTCAGAAATCCCATGTGAATTTGCCCACCCTGCTCCACATATTCAAGTCACATGAAAAGATTCTGTTCTTTCTTTTCCATTGCACCTCTTCATTTCTCTCCTGGTCTGCTTTTAAGATACTGACATGCAAGGGTCCACATACACAGATCGATTTGAGGGATCAGGGCCCAACTATTAAAACTGTATTCCGCTCTGCCAGGCACTCAGAGAATGTGTCTGGAAAACTCTTTACAAAATAAGGGCCCAATCCTACAAACATTTACCTACTCAGAATTATTACATTCTTATTATCAGACGTGTCTACAGGATCAAACCTTAAACTGTTATTTTAATAAATAATAATATATTGAACTGATATTTGCTTTGAATGATGAGAATCTGCTCACACAAATACTTCAAACCACTTAAAATACTATAAAAGAGAAGGTTGTATCAGCTGTAGAGTTGCCAGGCATCCTGATTTTGACCGGAACACCCGGTCGAAAAGGGACCCTAGCAGCTCCGGTCAGAACTGCTGACAGGGCCACTGAAAGTCCGGTTGGCAGCACAGCAGGGCTAAGGCAGGCTCTCTGCCTGCCCTGGCTCCGTGTGACTCATGGAAGCAGAGAGCTTAGCCAGCTCCTAGGTGCAGGGATGGCCACGCTTCTCACACCCCAAGTGCTGTCTCCACAGCTCCCATTGGCCGGGAATCCCCCCTGGCCTCTCCACCTAGGAGCCAAACATGCCGGCTGCTTCTGGGAGCAACGTGGAGCCAAGGCTGGCTGGCTGGCAGGCAGGGAGCCTGCCTTTGTCCCACTGCGCCGCTAACTGGGAGCTGCCTCAGGTAAGCGCTGCTCCTGGAGCCTGCACCCCTCACTCCCTTCCACACTCCAATCCCCTGTCCCAGCCCTGATCCCCCTCCTGCACCCTAAACCCCTCAACCCCTGCCCCACCCTGGACCCTAGAGCCCACAGCCCCTCCCACACCCCAACCCCCTGCCCCAGCCCAGTGAAAGTGAGTGAGGATCGGGGAGAGCGAGCAACCAAGGGAGCAGCGATGGACTGAGTGGGGAATGGAGCCTCAGAGAAGGGGCAGGGCAAGGGTGTTCGGTTCTGTGCAATTAGAAAGTTGCCAACCCTAATCAGCTCTCAGGACTCGAAAATAATATGCAGGCAAAGTTATTAGCTTTGTCCAAAATCTGTCATCTAATTGTCTGAAAAAGCTGAATGTTATCTTCCCCATCCCTAGTCCCTCATGCTAATGTAGCACTGGCTACTCATAGAGATGAGTTTTGCACTAAATCTGGCACATGCACAAATACACAGCCAAGACTAGAGCACTCACTCCTCCGCCCCTTTCATTACTTTAATTCAGCAAGGTTGTCATCTTCGGTCAGATTCTTGGCTAAAATACTGATGGATATAAACACAATGGATGTTTCTAGATGGAATTAGTCAAAAGCAAACATAAAAAGTTGTTCTAGAGACCATTCCAACCAGGATGCAAAATTCAGAGTGCTGCAATCAAATGAACTGCAGTCAGTCAGTTTTTCTCTCACTTGTGAACTAGACAGCAGAATTCTTCACAGGTGCTGGTGGAAGGAGAGGGAGAAGGAAAGGCTGTTCTCTAAACCATACAGTAAGTGCTGATCTCTCCATTTGTAAGTGGTTAGCACCTGATGTCCATTAAAGTCAACAGACCAAGAGAAGACAAGGCTCATACAGGAGAGGTCAGGGCCAATCTGGCCTGGAAATGCAATAGTTCAGCATTTCTCTGCAGCAGAGCTTCTATTAAGTCTTAACCTGACTCTACATAGCTTCTTTGCCAAGTGAATCTCCCCCACCCTCTCTCTGGCACATCTTAATCCCATAAGTGAAGAGCTATATACAAATTATACCCATCCTGTACCTGTGGGGTGGATCTGGCCAGTGAAAGTTGCATGCCTAAATACCTACATCCATTTTGTAAAACTGAGAAGGTATGAGACACAGCGCATCAATTCCTTATTTGTCAAACACTGTTAGACTACTTCGTTCACTCTTATACACACCAATTAATTTTTCCTTTCAATCAAAGCATTTTCAGGAACTTCCAGGACAAGAGAAAGCCCCTTGTACAATAGTTTGGTCAGTTCCCTCAAGATTTTTGCTTATTGCCAGAATTTTTACCAACTTTTCCCTCTGATTCCCCCAACTAATGAGTCCCCCGCTGTCTCTAGCATAATATCAAATGTAGAATTCCTGCTTCAATTGTTAACCCAAAAGGAATGGATGCCAGCCTACATCATCACATATGGCGTAATTCAACATGCATCACCAGTGTTCCCAATAGTGAAATTCTACCCACAGTGATTCTCATGCTGGCAAGTATATTTATTTGTTTTTTAAAGCCTTTTACTTCACTTAGACTTCTGATACAACTGGTGAAGTCAGCATTTTGATCCTGCTGAGCTTCTGAAAGACAAATTTCTTGGTTTATATTTGTTCCTGAAATAGAGATAAAACAACATTCCTTACAGGCCTGAACACTCAAAGAGCCTCTGGAGACTGTAGGCATGTTGATGAAGCTCATCAGCAGGGAAGTCTGCCTGTGATCAATCTCCTTCATAACAGCAGGCATCACTGCAGCCTATGCAAAAGTCCCAGAGATTTCTGAGGTGAGCTAGATGCAACTGAGTGCAGAGACCTCATGCAACTTGAAGGCAGTAAAATGGCTAAATAAATCTCATGGTGGCCAGCTGGCTCAATAACATATACCTTTACATTTAGAGAACAGGAGACTAAAGAGGTGGAAGGGTGAGGGAAGGGAACTTCTTCATGAAAACCCAGAAGAAAAGGCTCAGATATAAATCAAAGGGCCCTCCAAGTGACTGGGTGAGAAATAAGTAGTAATTGGGACAGGTTCTATTATAGAAAGAGAGAGCTACAGGAGGGAGATTGGCTGATGTGGCAGGCCCTGGAACAGGAGAAGACAGTTCTGGAGAGAAAGGCTTCTGAGTTCCTGCAGCTTGTGATGGTTGGGGAATAACTTTGTTTTGTGCTAGCTTGCTAGATTGTTATTTGAATTAATAAACCGTACACTGAGGGGAGAGCCTGAAAAAGAGTTGGATGACGTGTTAGTCCTTTATTGTCTGGGGAAGACAGGCCAGCAAACCACTTGAACACTACCTATCCCATCAGGAGGGGTTCTCCCATTGGTGTAGGTAATCCACCTCCCTGAGAGACTGTAACTAGATCAACGGCAGAATTCTTCCATCAACCTAGCGCTGTCTACACTGTGGGTTAGGTTAGCTTAACTACATTGCTCAGGGTCACACCCCTGAAGAACATACTTAAGCCAGATCAGGCCTAAATTGGAAGAACTCTAGAAAGAAAGGAAAATAAGATTGGCATGAGAGTTATAGTGCAATATTATTCCTTACTCTATCACTGAACAGAGTCATTCAAGGGGAACATGCGATTAAACAGCAGAGTCACAGTAGCTGTGAAATTCCATGTGGTTGGTGTTAAGCAGATTATGAGAAATTTGGCTACTGACACTGTTTTTCCCCTTAAAATTCCATGTTTACTCTCATTCAAACAGTAAAGATTATCCAAGAAGGCCAAGCACAGAAAATGAGTAAGTATTGTATTCTCTCTAATAGCAAGGAAGCATCACACCTATCTCACAAAGTAAAATCTTCATAACACAAAAGCCCATCAAATGACCTCATGTCATCTGGATATAAAAAAAAGTTTCAAGCTCTATTTTTCCCTTCTGAAGAGCAGGTTTTAACTCTGTACTTGAGACACTGTCACTGGAATACTAATATGGACGGGGAGGGGTGGGGGGGTGGGACAGCACTTTATACACTTCTGAATGACAGCATTTTTCAGCCTTGCCAGGTATCATTTTTCTTAGCATGGACTTCAGCCCTCACACTTGGCTGTATTTATCTCGTTCACATTCAATTTTATTCCATTATAAGGTCCAAACAATGTCACTTTACAGAAAAAAGCAATCTTTTTTGACCGAGGCACTCTAATCTTCATAGTGTTGTCAGCAGCACTGTTTATCTGTGATTTTGTTGTCATTTTGGATTTCGACACATTGTACATTCCTTTCCATTGCATTTATAAGTTATTTAGCTTGTATTATTCTCTTTTTCCATGCTATAAGTAACTGTGTGCGTTAATGAGACTGTTATACACCAGACATGTAATTTTTGCTATAAACCCACTACAACTCTATAAGCAAATCATTTATTTAGTAATGAAAACTAAAACCTCTTCTCTCCTAGTGTTTTAGTAACATTTTAAAAATAAAATATGACTATTAATTGTGGGTCTCCATAGCCAGTCACATAATTAAGTCAACTGTACCAATTATCTCTAGTTGAGATCTTAGCTACTATATAACCACCTTGAAAAACTTAACAGCACAGCAAGGACCAAATTAATTCTATTATAAGAATCAACAATATTTTTTACAATTATTCTCAAGTATAACAGTGACAAAAGAAAAGCGTTCTCACTTTGATGGGAAGTTTCTTAAGAGAAAGAACTTCTGGACAGGTTTTACCTCAAATCAAAGAGCCAGCTCACCCTTGATTTGCTATCAATTGCAGGAGGAAAAACTACACTGGAAATATCACCCATGATTAGCATAGCGGTGTTTTCTGATAAAAAACTCTTTAGCACTGGATTTATCTATCCAACTTAGTAGAAGTTTTTGTTTAATAGATTTTTAAGGCCAGAAGGGGCTATTGGATCTCTAGTCTTATCCTGTATAACACACACCATAGTATTTCACCCAGTTACTCTTACACTGAGTCTTTAATTTGTGTTTGAAGCACACTTTCCAAAAAGTTAGGGCTCCAGTTTTTTTAAAAAGGTGCTGACACTGTTTTTCTTCTAAATGTGTGCTACATGGCTATTGTTCTAATATGTGTACATCTAGCCTTCTTTTTTAAAGGTTTTAAAACAAAACTAGGTGTATACTTGTTACACTATTATCCTTGTACGTTTTTCAAAAAACAATTGTATGATCATCTTTAAAAATCTGGAGCCTTAACTTCTAGTAACGCAGGTTTGGAGGAGATGAGGTGTCATAAACAGATAGCTAAGGGTTAAATGTTTCTTTTACCTGTAAAGGGTTAACAAAGGGAACCAAACACCTGACCAGAGGACCAATCAGGAAACCGGATTTTTCAAAG
>NC_133769.1:53561536-53575855 GCF_003597395.2 Chelonoidis abingdonii | reverse complement strand
TGTTCCCCATCCCCTGACCGTCCCCCACCCCGAACCTCCACCCCATTCAACCGCACCCTGCTCCCTGTCTCCTGACTTCCCCCTCCGGCCTCCCATCCCTTATACAACCCCCCGGCCTCGGCCCACTTACCAGGCCGAGCAGAGTATGCAGAGCAGCATGTCTGGCTGATGCGCCGGCCGGAGTCAGACATGCTGCCGCTCTACTCGGCAGGACCGCGGAGCGACATAACTCTGCAGGGGATGGGGGAATAGTGAGGGAGGGGCTGGGGGCTAGCCTCCCTGGCCGGGAGCTTAGGGGCCGGGCAAGACAGGCCCACAGGCCGGATGTGGCCTGTGGGCCGTAGTTTGCCCACCTCTGGCTTACCATGTTGGAGAAGTCACCAGAAACAATGATTATAACAATTCTCTCCCAAACACATCTGCATAAACGTGACTATGTGTGGGATTCTTTGGGTCCAGTAGGATGTGGCTGAGAAGAAAAGAAACAAAACAAACAACAAAAGAACGAGCAAGGGCTGTCCCATGTAAAGTAATACTGACCCAACTGTCATTCTGTTACATGGACTAGCACTCTGTAGTGTGAGATGTCTCCTGACTGGGTTTTAGTCCAGTCTACGTGGGTTAGGGTGATCAGATGTCCCAATCAGATGTCCCAATATGATCGGGACCATCCCGATATATTAAGTCTTATATTGGCACCTATAACCCCCCGCATCCCAATTTTTCACATTTGCTACCTGGTCACCCTAAGGTGGGTTGTTTTTTAGCATCAGAGTTGGGAGGAATTGGGTATAACATGTAGACACTGGGTTATTTAAGCAGATTTCCCTCCTATCCACTCATTAATCAAGATTGCCGCAAGGTGTGAACAACATTTCTCTCTTATACAATGCTTTACAACTAATGTAAGTAGCATTCTGTTCATTTTACAGTTGAGGAAACTGAAGCTCAAAGAGGTGAAGTCAAATGCCTTGCTTAAAGTCTCACCACTGGTTAGTGGCAAAGTCAGGAACTGAAACCAGGTCTCCCTGCTAGTAGCAGGGGAAATGGCACAACCTTTTAAGAAACCAGGTAAAGACAGTCTGATGCCATCCAAGAGATGTCTGTCATTGAAGAAAAGCTAAGAAACAAACAAAAAAAAAAACACTAGTATCAGACATGGTCATAAGTCACCATCAAGAGATGACCATCATGTAGAGCCTGGATAACTGGGCAAGTTTAGTACCATTGATACCAAAGAAATTCTGAACTCCATTTTGTACTCCTAACCTCCATTTTGTATCACTGGCTTCCCTCTTCAGTAAGCAGGAGTCACTTCACAAACTGTAAACTGAAGATCACTTATCCTTGGACTTTGTAACTCACATGACCAGAGCTGAGAGTAGAATGAGATATGGACATGAAGTATCTATGGGCTGAGCAGGCCCAGTAGCGAAAGTCATATAAAATAAGGTATGGCCAGTGATGAGTTGCTAAAATCTTAAGAACCGGTTCCCTACCTGGCACTTTGGCAGCGAGTCCTTCAATCGCTCTGGGTCTTTGGCGCACATCGGCAGCAGGTCCTTCAGTGCCGCCGAAGACCCAGAGTGAGTGAAGGACATGCCGTCGAAGACCCAGTAGGGAACCGCCCAGTGAGTACAAGCCCCACATGCCT
Source organism: Chelonoidis abingdonii (assembly GCF_003597395.2). Taxonomy (NCBI): domain Eukaryota; kingdom Metazoa; phylum Chordata; order Testudines; family Testudinidae; genus Chelonoidis; species Chelonoidis abingdonii. Next base: position 53,574,201 of record NC_133769.1, on the reverse strand, counting down.
CCTAAAATAGCCCCCGACCCACATCCTGCCCCCGACTGCCCCCCCCCAGAACCCGCAACCCATCAACCCCCCCTGCTCCTTGTTCCCTGACCACCCCCTCCCAAGAACCTCACCCCTAACCACCACACAGGACCCCACCCCGTATCCAACCCTCCTGCTCCCTGTCCCCTGACTGCCCCAACCCCTCCCAAGAACCCCCACCCTAACTGCCCCCCAGGACTCCACCCCCTACCCAACTCACCCCGCTCCCTGTCCCTGACTCCATCCACCACCACCCCGACAGAACTTCCATGCCTACCCAACCCCCCACCCCCATTCCTTGTCCCCTAACCGCCCTCCCAGAACCTCCATCTCCTCCAACCGCTCCCTGCCCCTTATCCAACCCCTCCTCCCAGCCCTGGCCCGGCCTCCTTACCATGCTGCTCAGGGCAGTGTGTATGGATGCCACGCGGCCCGCTGGAGCTCACAGTTCCACCCCCTTACCATCCCGCTCAAAGTGGCAGGAGCTGCAGAGAGTTTGCCCACCCCTTTAACAACTGGTTCTAAACTGGCTTCTAAATTTAACAACCGGTTCGTGCGAACCGGCTCCAGCTCGCCACTGGGTATGGCCACAAAGTAAGCTAGATCTAGAGCATGGGCATAAGGTCAGATGAGATAATCATGGCTCTGAGGTAAAATAATGCAAGTGAGCCTGTGCAGAATGAGATAATGCTTAGCAATTATGTGCAGCAGCAGGGTAGGGAGAGATCAAACAGCTCCAGCCTGGACTGATTTGGCAATGCTTTTTCTGGCAGTAGTGAGCATGCGCAACAAACAGGAATGACGTAATGTTTGAAAGCGAGCATGCTCAGGAGAGGTCTGACAGTATAAAAGACAGTGTGTGCTGACAGGCAATTAGTCAACTGGGAGCCAGTGAGAAGAACTAATGAAGAGAAGAGTTCTGAGAGGCTGCTGAAGAGACCTGACACAGAACCATGCTGACTGACCACAATTCACAGAGCAGCAAGCAGTAGCAAACAGCAGGCAATGCAGCAGAATCAATAAACAGACTAAGCCTGCTTGTTTTAATTATATTGTAGCATAAGCGTAGTGTAGAATAGTATTACTAAGTGTATGCTTGAGATGTGTGTTTTCTCATATAGGATTTAAAGTTAAGTTGAGAACAGCTGTCAGTGATCTGTCACAGACTGGCCATCGGTGGCAGAGCACATCATTTAGACTGTATGCTACTGCAGTTTAGATGCTCTTTAATTTTAATAAGGGATTTGTGTCTGATTTTTATTCTTAGAATACAATATAATAGGGATTATTAGTTCATAAAAGATACTTTGTTTTTGGAAAAAACACTGCCATTTTATCAGAAGGTTATACCCAGTCCTTTAGCATTTCCTTAACTGCCCCAGAAACCCATACTTCAGGAGGGTCAGATTAAGGGGGCGATAGGCAGGTTATTCTAGAGTGTCCCAAAATCCATTTTTCAGGGTAACAGCACTATTACCCTAATGTTAAATCATTCATGTGTTATAGCACTGGACTTTATCTGCCACAAAAGTTCTCATAAGTTTTAAATTAGTCTAGACCAGCAGGCCGAGGGATGTACTGGGCCGAGGGAGCTTTCAGCAGCTCCTATTAGCGCGGAGCAGTGAACCGTGGCCAGTGGGAGCCACAACTGGCCGGACCTGCGGATGCGGCAGGTACACAAACTGGCCCAGCCCAGCCCGCCCCACCAGGGGCTTTCCCTGCACAAGCAGCGGAACAAGTTTGGGAACCACTGGTCTAGACGGAACAGTAGGGGCCTCAAAGGATTTATCCAAATATCTGATGTGGTAATTTGAAGGTAAAGGTACATTTTACTTATGTTTAATGGTAGGGCTTAGTAATAGGATTTTGTGAAAAACAATTCTTGCTTGAGACAAGAAAGTGGAAGAAGAGATTAGATAATCTCTTAAGATAATTTAGAAATAAATTGAGAAAAATGCATTATTTGTAGAAATGTCTCATCCTCAAAGTCATTAACCACTGTGTTCATAGTTTTAATTATTGGGGTGTGGTAAAATAAAATATTTGATCAAGCACTGGAGTGTGCACTGATCTTCCCTGTAGCACTGACATCTAAACAAAAGGAGAGTTATGCCATCTGCATAAGGTTCACATTTGGTAAGGCCTTTCTGTCCTTTTGGTAGATTGTCCCGGTAGTGAGTGATATGTTGATTACAACTAACTAGAAAAAAAAAAAATCACAAACCACCTGAAACAGTTCAATATAAAAAAAATCCAAGTGATCATTGTATGTGTCACCATATCACAAAATGGCTGGCCATTGCGCCAATAACTAAGACGCATACAATTGAATAGTCAGCATACAGTATATAAGGAACAATTGTAACACATTTACACAGAGATCATTCTCTGCTGCTGTACTTCTCAACAGTTTTCACTGACCGCCCAGAGACCACAGGTAGCCCTTCAACCGTAGCATGAGAAATAATCTAGATAAAATAAAAATCCTCTGATATTTCTCCATTTTTGAAACTGGACCTTTCAAGTAAGTCTGGCAACTGAAGCCTACAAATCAATGCATTCTGAAGGGCACAAGCCCAGAGCTTGCACATAAAAAGTTGCAGAAATCAACAGAAAGTTTTGCCAGGCCTACTGGGGACCTTCTGATGTCAACTTTAAATTAGGCAATGAGGGACTGTGGTGGAAATGCATGAGTCTGATAGTGGAAAGAATGGTTGGTGGACTGCAAGGGAGGGTTCTAAAGCTAAATAAAGCATGCATTTAAAATTGCTAAGACAGATAACACTGTGCTTGGGCGGCATACAATTTTTAATCACTTATTTCTAGGGCTGCCAGGTGTCTGGTCGAAAAGGTACCGGTGGCTCCAGTCAGTACCGCTGACTGGGCCGTTAAAAGTCTGGTTGGTGGGGCTGGCAGGCTCCCTACCTGCGCCTGTGCCGGCTCTGCAGCTCCATTTGACCAGGAACCCCTCATTTCTAGCCCCACCCTGGAACCCCCACCCCCTGCCTGGAGCCTGAACCTCCTCCCACAGCCCAACCCCCGGCCTCAAACCATAGCATCTTCCCACACTCTGAACTCCTTGGCTCCACTCCCCAGTCCAGAGCCTCACCCTGCACCTCAAACCTCTCATCCCTGGCCCCATTCCAGAACTTGTACCCCAACCCTCTACCCCAGCCTGGAGCCTCCTCCCATATCCTGAACCCCACATTTCTGACCCCACTCCAGAGCACACAATCACTCCTGCACTCCCCTGCCCAGCCCAGTAAAAATGAGCAAATGAGTAGCGAGTGACAGAGGGAAGGAAAAATGGAGTGAGTGGGGAGTGGGGCCTCAGAGAATGGGCAGGGCAGTGTGGGCCCTCAGAGAAGGGGCGAGGCCATAGAGAAAGGACAGAGCAAGGGTCTTCAATTTTGTGTGATTAGAAAGTTGGCAAGTCTACTTATTTGTTTACAAAAAATATTCAAACTTACTGAACAATAGCTGCTTTCCTAAGAGTAAACCATATGCCAAACTTGAAGTAACGTGAGCACAAATAAAATATATGCATTAATCACAAAAGTAGCTCTCCAAACAGATTTAATCAAACTCCTTTCCTCCATTTCCTTCCACAATCCCTTTCCAGTCCTCCCTTCCCCCACCTCATATATATCTCCAACTGCTATGGGCTCACTTAGCCAAGATTTTAGCCCAAAAGTAAAATCTGAGAGTACATTTCGCATGGATAAAGAGGGGTTTAGGAATGGATGGGACAGCTTCTAAACCAATATCTCCACCATGACATACCTGATAAAGAATTTAGGGTACAAATGCATGAGTAAGCTCACTGAGCAATTGTCAAACTATTACAGCTATAAAAATTCAGATGCCTTTGTAAATAGTTAGTGTCCCCACTCCGTTTTTTGTATACTAAGCAATGAAAGAGTATTGTAAGACAAGTATCAAGGCGTAGACGTGTTAGTCTGGATCTCTAAAAAGCGACAGAGTTCTGTGGCACCTTATAGACTAACAGACATATTGGAGCATAAGCTTTAGACACGCATCTGACAAAGTGGGTATTCAGCCACGAAAACTTATGCTCCAGTATGTCCGTTAGTCTATAAGGTGCCACAGGACACTGTCGCTTTTTACAGTAAGACAGACATTTTCATATGCTGTTAAGGTATTCACCAATAAATAAACACAGATAAATCAGGAAGAGAACAAGAGAAAAACTGGTGCTTATAACAAAGTACCTAATTTGCCTTTGCAACATGCATTTATTATATTAAACTTGATTATAAAATATATGCAGTTTATTAACCCTCCAATTACCCAATTAAAAGGAACCACTTTTCCATTTCAGTAGGGTTAGCTAAAAGGTTAGCCGACAATAACTCTTGGATTTCCATTGAAATTCATTAGTTCCAAAAAACAACAGTGTTAATGAATATAATAATTACACTCACTGGGTGGTTTGGTTGCTTGGGGTGATAGGAGGAGATATCATTATGTGGCTAGACTAACACGATCTAATCCTTGGAAGGAGCATGTGTAAACCACTGATGCATCACAGAAAAGAAATGACATGTAAGCAAAATCAGCGAAGTAAAGTATCATTTTTCATATCACTGTTTTCTCCAAAACATGGAAATTAGAAGATTTTATGGCTGCAATCTGGAAAAGAACTGAAGGTCTCAAACATGTCAGAATAGGATGCTCTTATTCAAATATATCTTGCAAAATTTGCAGCCTTTATGGTTCAACTAGATTAGACACAGGTAAAACAAGCTATAAATTTTACTAGGAAATGGCACTGCTGACACTTCACCTTTTCTGTGCCTTAGAAAATGGATTTTTTTTTTTTTTTTAAAGAAATCAGACCTGTCAAGTTACTATTGTTGTTTTACTATAAAAAAATTTTTTAAATGTAATAAGACCACCACAGGCACAAATCAGACAATGCCCAGTAAAAATGGTAACCAAATACCCAAGTATAGGATGCACTAGAATTCCAAGTTAAACTGACTTGATCTTAATTGACAACACTCTAAAAAGATAATACACTTCTACCCCGATACAACGTGACCCGATATAGCACAAATTCGGATATAACGCAGTAAAGCAGTGCTCCAGTGGGGCGGGGCTGCGCACTCCGATGGATCAAAGCAAGTTCGATATAACACCTATAACGCGATAAGATTTTTTGACTCCTGAGGACAGCGTTATATCAAGGTAGAGGTGTAGCAAGTGTTAAGCACAGATTAAAATTCTGGTCTCTTACACGGATGTAATTCCATTGACCTCCATGGAATTACCGCATACTAGTGCAATAGTACTGTAAATATCAGTAGAATTAAGATAATCATCATCAGACTGGAAGGGACTTTGAGATGTCATCTAGTCTAGTTTCCTGTACTCCTGGCAGGACTAAGTATTTATCTTCTAGAACAGGGGTCGGCAACCTTTCAGAAGTGGTATGCCAAGTCTTCATTTATTCACTCTGATTTAAGGTTTCACATGCCAGTAATACATTTTAACATTTTTAGGTCTCTTTCTGTAAGTCTATAATAGATAACTAAACCATTGTTGTATGTAAAGTAAATAAGGTTTTTTAAATGTTTAAGAAACTTCATTTAAAATTAAATTAAATTAAAATGCAGAGCCCCTTGGACCGGTGGCCAGAACCCAGGCAGTGTGAGCGCCATTGAAAATCAGTTCGCGTGATGCCTTTGGCACACGTGCCATAGTTTGCCTACCCCTGTTCCAGAATATCCTTGGCAGGTGTTTGTCTAACTTTCTCTTAAATATCTCCAGTGATGGCGATTCCACAACCTCCCTGGGAAATTTATTCCAGTGCTTAACCACCTAGACAATATCAGCCTACGGTCTTGACCCTGCAACTGACTTTGTGTGGGGGGTATCGTAACTTCTTACTCAGATTTGAACCTTAGCGTTCATAAACTGAGAAGCTAGCATGAACCCTTCTAAGCTTAATTACCAGCTTAGATGCGATCTCGCTGCCACCAGCCAAGTGATTTCCAGGACTTGGCTCCCTCTCTGGTCTCCCAAAACCTTCTCTGGGAGACCCCAAGACTCAGAAGCCCTGAGTCTTACCACAAAGGGAAGTAAACCCCCTCCCCTTGTCTCCTCTTTATCTCATCCCCAGCTCCCCCTCCCTGGGTTATCCTGGCGATACTGTACTTAACTCCTTGAATGCAAAACAGAGACGGCAATTTACCTTCCCCCCTGAGGCTATGCAGATTCAAACCTAGTCAAGCTAACACAAAGAGATTTCCCCCTCCTTCTTCCTTAGCCTTAACCAGAGAAAAACTCAAACAGGTTTTAAAAAGAAAGCTTTATATAAAAAAAAGAAAGAAAAAAGACATCAAAATATTCTCTGTATCAAGATGACAATAATACAGGATCAATTGCTTAAAAGAAAATATGAATAAACAGCCTTATTCAAAAAGAGATACAATTTAAACATTCCAGCAAACTACACACATGTAAATACAAAACAAAACATATAAAAGCCTATTGTTTTGCTACCTTTGTACTCACAACTTTGAAACTGAAGATTAGAAGCTTGAAGATAGAAAGAAGCCTCTCATAGCCGAGAGACAGACAAAAGACACTGACCCAAAAAATTCCCTCCCCCTGAGCTTTGAAAAAATCCAGTTTCCGATTGGTCCTCTGGTCAGGTGTTTGGTTCTCTTTGTTAACCCTTTACAGGTGAAAGAAACATTAACCCTTAGCTATCTATTTATGACAGGGACCCCTGAGCCGATGCACATGCTATTTCAGGAGCACTGTTTCACATTTACATATGCTATTTCACATTTTTAATATTAAGGCTTTGACCTGTTTCTATCACCATTAATATTAACGTAAAATAAGGGGTGTTTATTTTGGGAGGGTTTTTTTTCCTGTCTCTTTCCCTTTTAAATAATACTTAAGATGCACATTTGCCTATCAATTTGAAATGAATAAAACCTGTGGGATCTGTGCTTTTGCAAAATCTTGATCCGTTTTTATTTTTTTTAACCAAATCAAAGCCAGAGGTGGTTGGGTCTGGCTCTTATATTGTCCAATCCCGCCATAATTTTCAGGACATGATGTGTGTATAAACTAAGAATGACCATACTGGGTCAGACCAATGGTCCATCTAGCCCAGTATCCTGTCTTTTGATAGTGGCCAGTGCCATATGTTTCAGAGGGAATGAAAGAACAGGAAAATTAATCGAATGATCCATCCTGTCATCCAGTCCCAGCTTCTGGCAGTCAGAGGGTCAGGGACACCCAGAGCATGGGGTTGCGTGCCTGACCATCTCACTGACAGACAGTGATGGACCTATCCTCCATGAACTTGTATAACTTATCTATTTCAAAAAAGAAATAGATAAGTTATACCATTATACTTTTGGCCTGCACAACAAGTAAAGGCCACAAGTTGACTTTGCATTGTATGAAGAAGTACTTCCATACATTAATTTAAAACCTGCTGCCTATTATTTCATTGGGTCACACACACACACACGTTCTTGTTTTATGTGAAGGGATAAATAACACTTCCCTATTCACTTTCTCCACACCGTTCATGATTTTATTATGTCTCATTTTGACTCATTTATTGTTTATAGAAGTTCTCTCATTGTAGATGAATTTTTTTGTTCTTTTAGAGCTGGATTCCATTTTTTAACCAATTGCTTATAATACTGCCCAACAAACTATATGCCAATGTGTGAAAATAAGTGAATGCACATGGGCTTACTACTTTTAAACTGATTTTTACTATTATTTCTTTTAATCTTAACACATTAACTTGATATTTTGTTTTAATTTGATTGTGGAGGGAAGGAGGAAGAAGGAATGAGAATTTATGCTCCAGGAAAGACAGTTTGGTTATTTTCAGCCCAGAGGAAGTGTTTACAGTTGAGTTAACCCCTGGAAGTAGGTGTTTGTAATGGAAACGCTGACAGCCAGAATTATAGGAAAGATGAACCTGCTTCTGAAATGCTGTATCAGACATGCTAAATTAAAAACAATTTTTTTTGTAAGAGTCAAAAGAAAGCAAACTGATACAAACCCAAATGTTAATTATTGGCCGAAGGTGACACACTATCCATTACCACCATACAAAGAAAAGTGGAAAATATAAAATATAAATGCTAAAAAGTACTGCAGTCTGAAGCAAAGAAATCAATGGAAATGTTAATCTTTCTATAAGACCCTTAAGTAGGTCATGGCAAGCTTAAAGAATTTTGACAGCAAGCAAAGAATGATGGGTAAAGTTATGCAAATCACCTTGCTAGCAAAGTTAGTACATATTTTGATGATTTGATGAACCATAACAATAAAGGCACCAGACTCTCTGGAACAGAAGAATATTTTTATGCAGAAACTACAAAGTGTATGTGATGAGCGGTCACAAATAGAGAGGACTTCTAGACCACCCTTAATAAATCTAAAATTCTTCCAGTTCTTATTTTCCCTTAGGTAGTGACTTACTGACGGTCAGTATTAATTTAAATGCACTGATTAGAAGGTATTAAGAGAATAAATAAAATAGATTTAAATTCTGATTCCAAATATACTGATCAGAGTATAAACTCTCAAAATAAAATAATTTATTTTCATAACTCAGATTAAAATTCTCCATTAAATCTTTCCAACTTTTAATGAAATCATCTTTCATCAATTAAAGACATTTTATAAATAAAGGAAACACTCCTGAAGAGTAGGGACGGAGGGGCAAAGTGATTTATTTGTAGACATTTTTTTGTAAATAAAATGGCACATTCACTCTTTTTCTACCTCAAATGTCAGTGCACCCTGAGAACAAAACAAGTACCATTATGTGGTAAAACTAATCCTTGAGAAAGTATCAACATAAGATTAGAATGATAAAACAGGAAAACAAAATTCTGAGAAGAATTAAGCATTATTACCTTTCAGAACTATAAGAAATTGCACTGTAAAAGGTTGATATTTGGAACATCTCTTTTGGTATTCTTAATATGCACACAAACAAGTAAATACAATATGTCTTCCCTGCATTCAGTGGGTTAAAGTGGGGAAATGTAAAAAACAAACATCTTAAATGGATTTTCTCTTCTCAGAAAGATCACGCTCTCAATATGTAACATTCTTAGCCACTAGTAAATCCCTTCTGAACAATTTCCACTTCACACTTTAAATTCTGATGTTTAGAGCATTTAACTTAATATTTCAGAGGTAACTTGGAGGACTTTTCTTGGTGTGCTCACCACATATAAAAAGGCAAGGACATGCGGTATGGATTTTAACCAGGCACAACTTTATTAGTCAAATTACATCCACAGTTTCCATCAGGGGAAAGCCCAGTACAGTCATTCGTACGTCCTTGATCCTTTGCCAATTCTTATTGTGCTCCAGGGAACCAACTGTCAGATTAGGAGGTTCTTTGGCCATCTCCACCCACCTGCTGGCATCCCTCCCGCTTTCAAAGGGTGGAGGCAAGAGGGGATTCTTCTTCCCACCCCCACCAGCACTGCTGCAAAGTGAATTGAGGGGGGCAGTTCCCCTGAGATAGTGTCTCGGCCCCTAGGGAGTTAGATATGTTGCCCTCATCTCATAAGGAGATACCCTTGGGTTGCCCACTCTGTTACCTGTTTTTGGATCTAGAGCTTCAATCAGTGAGTTTCTGCACTGGGCATCTAATAAAAGTTGTGACAACTAAATGATCCTCACACAAACTCAAATGATGCCCTCCAGGAGGCAGAGAATCCCAGCCCTCTGGTTGCCCAAGCCCTAAAAGTTTTGCTGTGAGGTAGACGAATCCCTTTACTCCTCCCTGACTAACCTTGGCTGACTTGGTGGTAGGGGAAAAGATTCCTTCCCAGCCCCAGTGTGACAACTAACATAGCTTACAGTAACCTAGATATGGGAGAGAAGACGGGTTAACTACTGGACAAACCAGCAAACAGGAAGTGGCCCTGAGCACAGGGGTACTTTTATGGCTCCACATTTCACGCAAAATCCCATGAGATTGTCACCCCACCCAGAAGTCCTGTAGGGTCTGGAAATCTTGCAGGGACCCAGCCCACTCTGTCCTTATATGCCCTCTCTGATCAGAGACACCAAACTAATCCCTTGCTAAGCTCAGTGCTTATTTTTGGAAGGTTCCTAACTTTCCCAAAGCTTATAGATTTCGCTCCCTATATTACAGCATCCCATTTGTGACACCATAATTAAAAGGTGAGGTCCCATTTTGACCACAAGTCACCACTACGAGTGGTTTAAACATTCTGCTGTTTTAATTTGGTTTGAATTTTTAAAAAGTAGAAGACACTTGGCATGCAATCGGTAGTTTATTTCCTTTTAAATGGATTTTATAATCTATATGACAGTTTGGTTGCAGAAAAGTAGTGTCATAATGTTTGTGTCTCACTTTGTAAAAAAATGATCTCCAGTTCTAGGCAGTTCTCTCTCTTGAAAATAGATCTTACTGTTAAGGAACGAATTTTCCTTCAGGTGCACTAGTGTCTTTTGATATAAAGGGGGGAAATTAAAATGTCACACAGTTTGGGGAAGAAATGTCACACGTTGGCTACGGAAGAGATGCCTTAACCACTTCTCCTAAATTGAAAGCACATGTTCTCTGTGTGTTACACAGAAAACAACATTATAGTTCTCTGCACTGGGCATTCCCGGTATGTTTGTGCTTTCTGGTAACTCCATTGCAACAAAAGCTACCGTGCTTCAATGAGGGCTCAGCATATCTCAATACTTCCTCAAAACACCACAGCAGGGATTTAAACTAAGATCTCAAAACCTAACATCAGAAAACATTTAATGATTTGTGTATATTAAACATTGTTTGGTTGGTTTTTTTAAGATCCAAAATTACTGCATGAATTTTAAGGCCTCGGAGGCTGCAGTTCTATATTTCTCCACAGAACAGCTAAACTACTGGCAGTGGCAATGCAAGCTGCCCTACCATTGTACCTCTAACCTTATCTGAAGGACTATCTCCAAATCCAATTTGTCCTTAGCTTGTCTGAGGGAACTACCAGCAAACTACGCTAATTAGTGCTAGTGGATTTTGTGATGAAGTGGACACTGGTCTTGAGAGAACTGGACTGAGACCAAACACATTTCACATAAGCCACTCAACAGCCAGCAGATTGCTATAAAACTTTTAGATTTCAACCAGGAACTTAGAGGTAAATGTCTCTCATTACTAGTGGCCTAGCCCATCTTCTTATATACCTGTATTAACGTTCAGAAGGCATGTAATTTAGACACAAGCCAACAAAAAGAAAGAAATTAACAGCTAAGAATGAAAATCTATTCTAAAGTGACTTCATAGTATACTGTAAACAAAGGCCTCATAGGGTTGTGATTTATTATACCAGAAGTGCTGCAATATAAACACACCAATTTAACGATGGAGCAGCAGCATGACTATTTGCACCTCCAACCTTAACATTAGCTTAACATTCTATTTTATATTTAATCATACAAAACAAAAATGGAATGAGGAACAATATAGTAGCCTAAGGCCTGGTCCACACTACGCTGTTAAATCGATTTAACGCTGTACCCGTCCACACTACAGTGCTCTTTAAATCGATTTAAAGAGCCCTTTAAATCTATTTCTGTACTCCTACAAAACGAGAGGCGTAACGCTAAAATCGATAGTATTACTTCGGAATACTGTTAGTGTGGACGGAAATTGACATTATTGGTCTCCGGGAGGTATCCCACAGTGCACCACTGACCACTCTGGACAGCAATCTGAACTCGGACGCAGTGGGCAGGTAAACAGGAAAAGCCCTGCAAACTTTTGAATTATATTTCCTGTTTGCCCAGCATAAAGCTCTGATCAGCACGGGTGGCGATGCAGTCTCAAATCCAAAAAGAGCTCCAGCATGGACCGTATGGGAGATACTGGATCTGATCGCTGTATGGGGAGACAAATCTGTTCTATCAGAGCTCCGTTACGGAAGACGAAATGTCAAAGCGTTTGAAAAAAATCTCCAGGCTAGTCTATAAAATAAGCAGTCAACAAAAGTGCGCTGACAACGTATGGAATAAGCCAAAGTATCAGTGGACTTCATGAGGAGGAAGGCTCTGAACTCTCATCAGCTATTCCTAGTCCCGCCCAGCAGTCTCCCAAAACATATTTGTATTTCTTGGCTGAGCTTTCCAAGCTGTAGGTCAAACACATTTGTCCGGGTTGGTTTCAGGTTACGGAAATGCTACCCTCCCCGTGAAAAGAAAAGGGAAAAAAACAAAATCGTTTCTTTCTCTTGACTTTTTTAATGTCAACGTAGTTTATACTGCAATGTCTGGAGCGCGATGCTGGCGGCAGTCACGCAGTATCCCCGTCTCCCCTTACCCTCCCGTGAAGACCGTACATAAGCTATCTCTCACATTCAGTACCAATGATCTCCTGTGGCTCAGGGAGGTCACAGGGGGCGCCGGTAAAAATAAAATAGATATTCTGGTCATCCATTAGATGTAGCAAAGGTAACTGTCTTATCATAAATGAACTGAGGCTGAGCGCCATCCAGCCCTATCCTTTCCCTTATATAAAAGAAATTCTGTTCCTGCCCTGACTATATAGCGAGAGATGTCGGCTCTTCCTCGCAGAACAAAAACCGATTAAATGTCCTTCTGAC
>NC_133769.1:53537248-53561511 GCF_003597395.2 Chelonoidis abingdonii | reverse complement strand
TTATTGAATGCTGCTGGTAGTATGGCATGCGTACAGCAGTGAAGCGCAGTATTCGCTCCTCTCCCCTCTTCGGTTGGCAGACAGTGCAGTAGGACTAGTTTAACGGTCCTTATGAACCCTAGCGCCAGAGTGTTTGATAATTGCTTCAATGATTAGACATTTTGGCCTGAGATGAGTGCCAGGCGCGGCGGGGGCGCGCTGGCTAAAAAGCAGAACAGGATGATTCCTGGTTCACTCCCAGTAGATGTTACAGAACGGCTGGTAATCCGTTCTTCATCATAACAACTGGGGCTGGCTTCAATCTAAGCCCGCCTCCCTTTTCTGTGTAAAGAAAAGTATTTCTGTACTGCCTGGACTATCATACGGCAGTGGATGCTGGGCTCTCTCTCCCCACAACCACTAATGGTCCTGCTTGGATATCATGTAGCAACGGGAGGCTGCCTCCCGCCTCAATTTTATGGTCACTTAAAATACTCCTTGCATTCTTTAGTTACTTCGATGGACACAATATGGGGACACTGCCACGGTATAGCCCAGGGAAGGTTTGCGGGGAGCGAGGGAAGCAACGTGGTGGGGTTGTTGCAGGGGCCTACCCCCTGTGAATTACTGCACGGAGCAGCTGTGCTCTCTGATACACTGGCCTCTAGTACACTTGCCCCATTTCTAGGCAGGACTGACTATTTTTAGAACCATAAAGGAGGATTGACTCGGGGAGTCATTCCCAGTTTTTGCTTTTGCGTCCCCCTGGATGATCTCAGCAGGGCACTCATGGATTAGCGTAGCACTACAAAGGGTGAGAGATAACCGTCATCTTGCATTGCCAGGTTTACCTCAGCAGCTAGAACGGTACAGTAACGACTGGTAACCATCTCTCCTATCATGCAAAGCAAATGAATTGTGCTGTGTAGCGCTGGGAGATCGTCCTCTGTCCGCGAGCATCCAGTACACATAGGTGACTGAAAATAAAAAGACGAACGGTCTCCATGGTTCCGTCGGTGCTATGGCGTTCTGCCAGGGCAATCCGGGGAATAAAGGGCACGCAAAGGATTTGTCTGCTGTTGTTTTACCGGAGGAAGACATGACTTGACGAACATTTACCCAGATACACCCGCGACAATGATTCAACCCAGAATTCCAAGGGGCAGGGGAGACTGCGGGAACTATGGGATAGCTATGGAATAGCTACCCACAATGCAACGCTCCAGAAATCGACACTAGCCTCGGACCATGGACGCACAGCACCGAATTATTGTGCCTAGTGTGGCCGTGTGAAATCGAATTTATAATATCTGTTTTATAAAACCGGTTTAATGTAATTCGGAATTATCCTGTAGTGTAGACGTAGTCTAAGGTAACTACATTTGCATAAGTCAGATTGATGAGGTAGGTAGACAAACCAACTGAAAAACTGGTTTTGGGGGGAAAAAAGGAAAAGAGGAGAGTTAATTAGCAGCAAGTTCTATAGGAACACACCAGGCCATCAGTTTATTATCCTGAGGGGGCGTACAACAAACCATAAGGGGGGAACTTAGAGGAATCCTATGCAACACATTCAGGGTGGTATTCTAGGTCAGTATACCAACAGAAGCAGAGCACTGCTGAAGGCTGGGCAACATTGGTAGTGTAATATCGCTGCTACCAACAGATGTTGCTGTGGTCACGGACTCCATTAAATGAGTGAGACAGGCAACCAGCCCTTTCAACAAGTTGATACCACGGTGACAGAACAACATATCCAGTCCCATTGGGATTCCTTTGCGCTGACCATGAAGACACTGACATATTTCAGCTCTGGTTATAATTTACTTGTTACTTTTGAAAGAAAAAGCAAATAAGGTTTTATATAACACTCAGGGGGATAGCAGTTTTCATATCCCTATAACAAGAGATAGTTTGGAAGAGAAAATTTGGGATTATTTTCTCAAAACATAAAAGCTTGACTATAGTTTGTATTCATATTCGTGATTTGTTCTGCTTAAACCATGTGCAGGAATATATATGTTATCTCTTGTGAAACACTATGTTTTTAGCGCACACATATCAGTAGGGATGAACAATGCACTCTATTGGAAACTTCCAAGTGACAACCCATTTTCACAATTCTCTGCATTATCCATCTGAGCACACTTAAAGAGCTCTAAGTGCATTTCACCTCTTATTTTCAAACAGTACTTGCTGCTGCTACCCTCTTCTCCTTCCTCTTCTCAGCCAAACTCACCCACCCCTCAGCATTACACTTCACTGTATAGGTTGTATGAAAAAAGAGGGGATTAAGCACTCTAGAAGGATAGCTACAATAAGTGTACTGCAACTGGCCAGTTTTCATGGCCAAAAAGAAAAATATAATTCACATTGTCAATCAGTCACCTGATATGGGAAGGGGTATGTCTTGTCTATTTAAATTATCAACTGTTTGAGGCAGGCATCTTCTACTAATCTGTTTTTCTACACCATCTAGCATAATGGGATCTCTCTCATTCGTGATTGGCACTTAGATACTTCTGTAATAAACAAAAACAAACAACATTTATGTAGCATCTTTCATTCCAAAGAATGCCAGATTGCTTCACAAATGACATCCATCTACGGCAGTGGTTCCCAAACTATGAGGTGCACTGGGGAGTGCAGCAGGCCACCTGGTACCAGCCCAACCCCCACAGGGAGTGGGGAGAGAGTGGCACCAAGCCCACTCTGCCTCTAGTTCTGCTCCGGCCCCAGCCGCAGCCCCAGCTGTGGCTTTGTTCCTGGTCCCAGTCCCGCCCCTAGCCATGGCTTTGCTTTGGTCCTTGGCCATGCCCCTCAGCCCCTAGCCCTAGCCCCATCCTCATCCTCCAGCTGTGGCTCCAGCCTGGGACCCAGCTTCCTGCCCAGTCGCTGCTCTCAGCTCAGCCTCAGCTCCCTAACCCCTGTCTGCGCTCCCTGCTGGGAGCCACAGCCAAACTCCTGGTCCTAGTTCCCGACCATGACTCCTGGGGGAGGGGGCCACTGCTCTATGGCCTTCATTGTTAACGCATGTTAATATAGCTTTTTCTTGTGTTAAACATGACTTATGTCTAGAATTTTCAGCTCAAGTTAATTGATGGCCAAGTATCTCGGGGTAATTATTTCATTTGAAAAGGATAGTCAGGACATCCCCAAACCTCATTCCAGGCTACAAATATTTGGGGTTTACGCTCTAGCCTGGAACAAATGTTGGGGAATGTCCAGACTAGCCTTTTCAAAGATGTTAACAACCTCACGTTAAGTGACAATTAACTGGTAGCTACTAAAATAAGAGAATTACTAAGGCAAAAAACTGTAATGAAGATAAGAAAATGCCTGTAGGGTGGCAGCAAAATGGTATCAAGTCTGTTACTCAGAAAAGGAAGTTTCTGGTAGAGAAGTGAGAACAATGCCCTGCTCTTGTGGGAGATCTTTAAACGTTTAACAAGGACAGAGAGGAATTTGGGTCAATGTTTTCAAGAGTGATTTTGGGTGTCCACCTTCAGACAGATTGGATCTGATGATTTTCAAAAGTGCTACACCCACACCTGTAATTCAAGTAAACAAGAGCTCAGCACCTCCATAAATCAGACCGAAGGTATTTCAAACTGGGCAGCCAAAACCTAAATCCCCTAAATCAGTAATTACTTGATAATTTGGCTCTTGGTTTTTAAAGTTTCATCTGAAACAGAGTAAATCGCATAGCACTCAGTTCATACACCCACGAAGGAAAAGGCAGACTCAGTACTGGTGGAATTTGAACCTGTAGTTCAAAGAACTCTAGGTCTGACAAAGTTGAAGCTTAGAATGGTAAGCTACCAAAAAAAATAAAAGGAGCAAAGAAAAAAGTAAGAGAGGAAGGAGAGCTAAGTTAAGGGAAGAATTTGAAGTGGAAATTCTTCACAATAAATCCTGAAGGTAACTCCCTTTTGCTATAACAGCCAAGAGACTTCCACATCAGTTTCAACTTTTTATCTTTGAATTGGCTTCAGAAGTTTGGGCATAATAGTTTGTCAAGGAATTTTAGGTAAATCTGAGCTCAGGCAGAATAAGGTCAGTGACTTTGCTTTTGGTGAGTTATGGCTGGTGGTATTGTATCCTCTAGGATAGTTTCTCCTCCCATCCCACTTAAACTACTGACCTATAAATCCTATGCTCCCCCATCATCCTTTTGCTTTTTCCTCATTGGGGGCGTCAGTTATCAGCATCCACTTTGAGGACAGGCAAAGCCACTAGAAGCAGCAATTGGTATAGCTTATACCAGTTTCAAACAGCTACAGTGACAGCTATAATGAGGGCAAGTTCCCAGCACAGACACCACTGAAGGACCGTTATCACTGCTGGCAGAACATGATGAAACCACTGAGCTAATCTTCCTTATTGGCACTTTTAGTGAGCAGAGCTTTTCATTTCACTTCTGTTGGGAGGGAGAGCAAAGAAATGGGGGATTCCTCAAGCCCAGACCCCTGCAACAAGTGCTCCCCTCACTGCATAGCATCAGAGGATCAAAACACCAAATCCCAATGAAAACCTAGTACACTCTTCTATATCATTGCCAGGTCTCATCAATATCAACCTCCCAGATAGTGAAGAAAATAACCTTACACAAAAATGAAGAATACTTAGTATCGCACGTAGGCTCAAACAGGAATTGCTGCTAAGGTCAAATCAAAACATGAGAGATCCTTGCACAAAGTGGACACACTAGTAGATTATTGTCACCACAGCGAATTGTACAAAACTAAGTCAGATTGGTAACAAATGCAGCTTCAGCAGATAGAAAACAGAGATGGAAGCTGGGAGACACAAAGCGCAGGCCAACCTGAGGGACAGATGACTGTGCAGTGAATAAGACAAAGGGGAAACAGACACAGATATTTACTAATCCAACAGCTAAATACAAGAAAGTCTGAGAAAGGTGCTTCCTCCAGTTATCAGAAAAAGCAACGACTTCTGTAAAAGAGCAGAGGATAAATTGTGCATAACCCTGGAGCAGAAATAGCTTCATCCTGGATAGCAATCTGCCACCAAATCAGAGATATACAACAACAACAAACTACCAACCACACTGTCTAACTCGGACACACATGAAACGAGATCTGTGTCTTCTTTTTACATGTTGACAGCACTTGTATACCTTGCTATGCCAACAAAGTGTTATTGAACTGGTAGTGAGAAAGAGATTTGCACATAATACTACTATATATAGTGCTTTTCATCAATAGATCCCAAAGTGCTTTACAAAGGGAGGTAAGTATCATAACCTCATTTTTCAGAGGTAGAGTCTGAAGCATGAGTTGAAATAACTTGCCCAGGGTCACCAAGCAAGCCAGTGGAAATCTGGGACCAGAATCCAGGTCTCCAGTCTCCCAGTCCAGTGCTCTATCCCCTAGACCATGTTGCATATGTAAGTGATTAGAACACAGTTTGCCCTCTCCTTTTGCCTCTACATAATGGAATTTTCCTCTGCCAGCCAGAAAACTCTCTCTCACTTCCCCAATCTGTTGGCCCTTATTCTCTTCAGATTCTGTCCCTCTCGTGCCCAGCGATGGCAGATGTTCCTGGGTTTTAAGCCTTGCAGGGTAGCAAGCAACAGGATCTCTCTGTTGCAAGGTCCAGAGACAAATCTTTCTGCCTCCTCCAGCCACTATACAGCACAGCTCCCTTTAGCATCGCTGCTCTTTGTTAACAGACAGACTGGTGGCATCTGCGCTACTAGGAGATGACGGGAGCCATGAACAGAACTAAATGGGAAGGGAAAGGGCTTAGGCCTTCAAAGTCTAAGATCACAGGAAGTGTGGAGGGTGTTTGGGGGGGAAATTAGAAAGAAAAAGATGTTTTCTATGTGATGAGAAGAGGTGGGGTCAAAGATGGACTACTATCTCATGCCACTCTGCAGAGCTGCACGAGTGGCTCTGGAGAGCTTGGGAATCCAGAACTCCCATGGCCATGCTTGATTGGCTGGAGAGCTGAACGGCCACACTGTAAGAGGCCCCTGCTCAGCATTGAGATAAGTGGCCATACACTCAGCCAGGCAGTATTATCTCACGGAGTAGAAGGGGAAAAGCAGTACAATTACAGAAGTGGTCTTAAGAGCATGCAGTCCTTGTAATCCTGCAGTGAAGATAAAGTCACAGTGAGTTTCACACATGAGGTAGATATATAAACACTTAACTTACATAGCCTGATACTCCCTATTTCAGAAGTATTAACTTTTGAGGGAACGGGATCTATTTGGAAATGAAACATTGGAGAGCAATTGCCACAAATTTTAATTTTTTAAAATTACTTTCAATCAATTGGCAAGGAAAGAAAAAAGTACTTTTCACATCAGGCCCAATGAGTGAACATTTTTCATTGTGGTTCATTCAAAGGGTTTTCATAGCAAAGATGAAAGTGCTTCAGGCGATGACTCAGAGGTATATAGATGCTGGGAGGATTATGAAGAGAGAGACTGACTGTCTACAGGTAATTAACAAGGGATGGGAAAGTCCAGGACCCAGTAAAGCTCATATCTGTAAAGCACAGTCATTTTTATTCATAATAAACAGCACGAAAACAAAGTTCTCTGCTATTTAATTCTAATTACATTCTGGATTCCACAGCAGAGCCCTGGAATTTGAAGATGTCATTTACCTAAAACCCAGAGGGTTCTGCATCAGGACCAGTCTGTCTCTGCAGCTGAGCTCATCTCTCCTGATAGATCAATTGGACAGATCTTATCCTCTTCTCTAGAATCTGACAGGTCCCATTAGGCCTGGTCCATCATCAACAAAAATCCAGCCAGGTTTAAAAACAAACCAGAAGACAAGGACTTTGTCCTTCTAAAAATATAGTGCATTTCTATAAGGCTTTCTGTCTGAGGATTTCAAAGCGTTTTACAAACATTAAGAAACTAAACCTAACAGCCCTCCTGTACGAGACAAGTATTCTCCCCGTTTTGAAGATGAGAAAAAGGACCAGCCTTAAGACACAGTGAGTCAGTGGCATAGCTCCTCCACCATGGACAAATTACAAATGCTAGTGTGATGTCCACTGTACAACCAGTGTCACAAGACACGCAGTGTAAATAGCTTTATACTGGGAGCTATGTGATGATGCCTTGAATTCTCTGAAGAATTACAATGTCTTCCACTTTATTGCAGTCCTGGCTGGGGCACAATTCAAGGTTCTCCCTTACAAGGAAATTTCCATCAGTCATTCCTCAAGCTCCTTAAACATATACAACATTTTGGGGCCATCCCTTACTTTCCTGCTCTCTTCCCCTACCCAGAGAATTTGTTCCTATTATTCTCAGTTTCCTAACATATGTAAGTAAAACCTCAGCCTGACCAGATTTTTGCACATAATAATTTACATATTCCAGATGAAGACAAGACTTTATGGCAGGTCCAGTTTTATTCAAGGTGCATTAAATACATTAAAGAAAAGAAAAAAATTCACTTCAGATGAAAATTTCATCTCAAACAAGGCCTGGAGCTCTAGTCTAGTATTCTGTAGGTCATAGTCACATCCCATCAACAAAAGCACTGTTCATTCCTGAAAATGACCTTTGTTTGAGGCAAAGAAGGCATGAGAGCAGCTGGTCTACATGCAGGTAGATTTGTAGGGTAGAGACAGGGGGAGAAAAAAAGCTTATGTGAATGTAACAATTATGTTAATTATTTATTACATTGTAAAATGTACTGCTGATTAAGTTACCTTGACCAAATTTGCTTTTAGTAAAGCTAGCCATTAGGATCTCTCTATTCCAATCTTCTGGCTCCTTGGATAGTCTTTTCTGCTTCTGTAATATTTCATCCATTCAATGCACGCAAAGGTGGCTTGACTTTGAAACAAATATAAAGCAGTTGCACTTTAGCTATATAGTCTGTGCTTTGATTATGTCTGTCTGGTTCCTATATCAATTTGCCATCTACTATGCTTTTGTCCGTTTTTTGGATCCTGCTGCAATGACCTGAACAAAGGCAGGAAGTGTTTAGAGCGACCCCCTACCTCCTTCGGCATAGGGATAGTTGTTGCTTTGACTGATGTTTTGGAAAGTAGCAATCTGACCCCTACCCCTCCTCCTTGCCAATTATTTTATTACATTAATTGAGATAGATTAAAGGAATTTATGCACTGCACAAATAAAGTAAAAATTCATATGTAATTAGTCTGAGCTATTTTAATCAGTCAAAAAATCCCGCTAATAAAGAGATTCTGTTTTCCTATTATCAATAAAACAGAAAATTTAAGCAAGGGTCAGAGTTTTAACCAGCTATAGCACAATGCAGAACTACAATTTGAGTATTTTATAGTTCTTCCTTGGATCCAGTTCAACAGTTGCAGTACAGAAATAAAACAGGATATGGCACAGCAGAAAGTCACATTTCCTCTGGGTCTAAAAGGCGATGACTTAAATCACCTAAGCATGTTCTGTTTTTATCATAAAATGGGTTTTACATATTTACATAGCTTTTGCAGATGAAAATAAACTCATTGCATTTTCTATTGATTCTCAAGATTCCAAACCAGAGCACTGTCATTGAACGAACAAAACTGGTATCTGACTTCTTGCAGTTGGCAATACCAGGGGCTCTGGAGGCAAACAACAACAAAAACACCACACAGAAATCACTGTATAATGATCAGATATGGGGGCATGGATATTTACCTCATCCATACAGGCAATCAATATGTGCCATAAAGCAGGAAGCTTGACTGTAGCTTTTGTTGCTACAAATGTTACTAACATTCATAAAATTGTTAAAATCTTTTTAAAATCTTGTCAAACTATTTGTGTCTATAACTTCTTGTAGTAGCCTCTGTAGTATAGATTAACTACATATTGCATAAAATGACTTTTTTTCAGGTTCTTGGAAGGTCCCTTGATTCTTGTTTTAGGGGGCAAAGTGATTAGTAATCATGTTTATCTTCTGCAGGGACCAGCTAAAAAGGGAGCGTGTCATTCGGTTCCCAAATATTTCTTGACTTCTCTATTAAAATTACCAAAGAGATTGTCAATTTCTGTCAGATGGGGTGGTGCATTTAGATGTAGACATATGCCCACTAGGAACTGAGCTGAATTACCACCTCATCTCACACAGTTCCACCAAAAAGAATCAGTCGATAACCAATTTCCATAACTTTACTTTTAAGCAGGGATGGATTTGAGTTGATAACCTATACGGTGTATCCTTTTTGAGCTGAGGATTCAAAATTAAACACTACTCCAGGTGAAGGTGAATCACTACTTCATGGCAACATTTTCTGATTTCTCTAGTCATTTTTGCAGTGTATCCAAGAATCTTATATGCTCTTAAAATGATGTTGCAAATGGGACAGAATCATTCATTGAGCAATTCAAGAGGTCTCCCCCAAACCATTTTCTCCTTCCTGAGACAATCCATTTAGTTCAGATCACAGCGTCTGTGAGTTTAAATTAATTTGCATCAATGTGCATTAATTTACACTTATCTATTTAATTTCTTCTGCTGTTTTAGCTACCTCATCTCCTACGTTGATTTGAGACTTTGGTAATGCCTACTGTACCTTTTTACTAACGTTAATAATATTGTGAAATCAACAAATTTCATCAAGTTGCTCTCAGTGTCTTCCACCAAAACTTTACTAAAAACATGTAACAACACAGGTCCCAAAATCAACCCCTTGAGACCACTATTGACTTCTCTCCACTCTGAGAAGAGTTGTGTTATACATTGTACAATCAATTTCTAACTCATGCAAGACTTTATCCTTTAATGCAAGGTAATTTAATTTCTTCAATAGTCTCTTTTGAGAAGACCTTTCAAAAGCTTTTGTAATATTCAAAGAGGGAATCTATGGGATTCCATTTATCCACAATTTTGAAGCCTCCATCACGCTTTGGAATTTTGAGTGACAAACAAGATTTCTGGTTTTATGAATACCACTCTAATCTCTGTGATTTTTCCTTTACAAAATATCCTCCAAAGTAGAATTAAGGAACTACCGTGAGATGTCATGTGAGGTAAATGGAATATTTCACAGATTGTCATAACCCAAAATTAAACTCTGTGCCTACCGTTGCTGTTCACCTACTAAAGTAAGCTATCTGGAGAGCTCATTTTAATTTATTTAAACATCTGACAGCAAAAAAAATGGTAGACAATTGTATTCTGACATCTGCATATAGGATCTTTCAAACACACATACTCAGCATGTATGTTACACTATTCCTAAAAAGAAACACAAAATGAAACTGCAGGGTATTTCCATGCCTGCCATCTGCATTAAGGCTTCCTGTTTCTACACTGCAATGTTTTAAAATAAGTTTTATTTTTATTGTTGCCACTAAAACATTCTCTTTGCTGACTTTGGGAGACTCAAGAGAAGGAAGTAGCAAGTTACTGACATCAGTAGAGGGAGTAGGGTGGTAAGGGTGGAAGTAAATAGAAGAACTAAAGAAAAGACTACAAGGGAAAATGGCAAGATGGTCAGAAAGAAAATGGGAATTGTAAAAGAAGGGAGGTGGAGAGAGTACTTATTCCCTTTTTAACTTCTGCAGAACCTCCCGGTCCCAGCTCTTTTGCCTCTGATAGAGTTGTTCCAACCCCTTTCGTTTCCTCGTTTGAGTTTACAGATGCTTCTGTCATACTCTCTCTCTCAGCCGTAGTGAACCTGATGTGAAGAGAAGGGTTAAAGACCTGACTGGATGACTTGGAAGAGCCCTCCTTCCCTATCCAGGCCCTGTTACATGTGCATTTTAGGGATCAGTTATTTAACTTTCAGGTTACAGGAGGCCAGTCAGTCAAATATAGAGAATGATTATTTCTGGTATTTTATATCTCCTTGTCTTCTTCCCACTGAAGAAAAGATCAACTTTCACATTTTGTGTCAATCCCTGGGTAAAGAAAGAGATAAACCATCTGACAATAAGATGGATCTAAGTTGAACTTGAACCTCTATTCCCCCCATTTCGGTTCACAAGATGATTTACAACCCCATAACCCTCCAAAAAAAGGTTTGACAAGTGAGAAAGGGTGTTAACAATTCTTTAATCACTCCAGACTAGCTGTAAAATCAGAGATATGCCCACAACAGTAAATCCACTGCAAATCCTTCCTGGATAAAATTGGTGGAGAAGAGGAATATAGAGGTTATTTCATGGAAAAAAATAAAGTTTAGAATAAAATACAAGCTGAATCTATGAATAGACTAACCCAGGAATTGGCAACCTTTGGCACCTGGCATCTGCAGGTTCGGCCGATCGCAGTTCCCACTGGCCACAGTTCACCGCTCCAGGCCAGTGGGGGCAGCGGGAAGCAGTGGCCAGGGTGCTTACCCTGGCGGGCCACATGCCAAAGATTGCCTATCTCTGGGCTAGCCACTAGCGTTATCATCTGGTCTGTCCCCCAAAACTGTCATTTGTAAGCACATCAAACGCACAGGTCATAAAACAAAAGAACAAGCTAAAACGAAGGGAAGAGAAGATCACAGTTGCCACGTAAGTCAACATGTGCAAGGACTGCAGATGAAAAGATACCACTGATTGGTCTTGGAATAATTTCAGAATTGAGACTGAGGATGAAAATAAAGACAGGTACTGGAGTTTAACAGGCATGGATACGCACTGCATTGTAGACCTAAAACACAAGGGTTTCAGCAATACCACTGCAAACACCAGCTCTTTAAACAAAAAATCAAAAACAACAAAACACAACAAAAGTAATGACCATGATCGTACAACAAGCCTGTGAGGTTGGAAAACTATCCTCGATTTAAAATGAGGAAGCTAAGTTATTTGCCCAAAGTTTAGACAAGCAATCTCTGACAGAGCCAAGAATAGATCCGTGGGCCCCAGACTCCCATCCCCATGTCTTAACCACAAGAACATTGTTCCTCTCACTGCTTTATGATGAATATTTAACTCCCTCTCCTATACTGGCAAGAAATTAAATTAAGAGCAGAGTGACAAAGGCTTGCATCTATTCCTTGCAGGGACATGTCGCTTTAAAACATTAACAATTACAAAATTCTGCTGTGGAGCACTTTCAGTTTTCCTTCATTTGTGTTTTTATCAACTACTTAAATCAGCCTAGAATGGGGGAGGTGGAAGATTAAGGATACAGTTCAAATAAATGCTCAACCATAAGTACAAAACAAGACAATAACCTAAAAGAATTGCTTTGCATTCATCATTTGCCTATTTAGCCTCCTTGCTCCTATCCTGTATCTTTTTTCCACATTCCTCTCTCTGTAGCTAATAAATAACATGAGTAAAATTATGGAGACACTGGCTAACAAGGTGTTTGCCACAAACTTGCAGTACTGATGATCTGAGGCTCTTTGATTAGCATAAAAATAACTCGACATTTACTTTTTTATCAGACTGAACAGCCACCCAATCCAACAGTTATAATCAAGTCTGAGGAAATGGCTTGCTGTCTCTGCTATCAAATTACCCCACTGGGAAAAAGTTTCACTTGAGATGTAGACCTAGAAAGTGCATGGTAGTAAGAGAAGGAATAGACTCACTGGGTCATCTAGAATCAACAATCCTGCCAATGCAGGGTTATTTCCTACAGTACACTTTTATAGTGCTTTTTCCAGTCTTGTTTTAAATGCCAGTTAATCACACGAAGAGATCTCCGCATTAGGAACTCTTTCCTCAGCTTCAGCTTAAGTTTTCTGTTTTTAATTTCAACCCATGATTCCTAGTTTTCTCTCTCATGACACCCTAGACATTTTTTCTCAGCCTTGCTGCTAGCAGCCTTGCATTGGTTATCAATGCACCTCTAACGTTTAATGTGCTTTCCCCAGTTTCTTTCCTAGAAGATGATATGGTCTTGGAACAGGCTGCCAAGTGCGACACATCACATGTGATACTCAAACACTGTCATCCTCTTGGAGATTCCCACAACTCAGGCAGATCCTCACACATTCCCTAGGCTATGGACAAGAGCCTCAGTTCTCTGGCTGGCTGCTAGAGGCTGCTGTTGTGAAGGTTTCCTGAGGGAAGGTGGGAACCATGGCTATTCTGACAAGGTGGGGGCAGACTGAACAGCTGAGAACACAGTCCTGAGAAAGGGGAAGGTGCGGGGGGGGGGGGGGGACACAAGAAGAGAGTATGGCAGGGTCTCATAATGGACAGAATGCAGAATATGAGGGCTAAAAAGGGACGGAGTAGAATGGGGGAGGCTGCCCTAAGTCCTCCACACTTTCAACACTCTCAAGGATCTCACTGTCTGTGCACCACAACCCTCAGGGCTGTGCCAGGTTCTCTCTGTACCAGTTATTTCTTCACTGCAAGTGGAAGAAGTCTGTGCTGTGGCTGTTAAGCTTTGTGCTAATGACCCATTTGGGGATGAAGTAGGAAAAAGCACAGGATCATATCTTTAAAGGCTGTATCATAATTTACATGCAGAAGGGGACAGAATGAAGGGTGCACAGCCAACCCAAGTTTGGCATTTTCCAACTTTCTAGCACGTGACTTTGCAAACTTCATGTTATGTTACAACAGTTTATGTGTGTGAGATTACAATAAAATAAAACCTTCTTACAGTTAGCACGTATTGGGGGACACTAGGGACTAGGGCACGGTAAAAAGGCTACAAAGCCCTACACCTGTAGATCTCCAATTTGATGTCTGGCGGCCCTTATCTGAAAGGGGTTAGGCGAGTTCATAGATCCAACTACCGCAGGACAAACGCAGCACTGTGCTTTGCACTAACTGATAGACTCAATAATTCAATGGGTCACAGAGAGAGAACGACTCATTATTCCAAGCAGAAGCCCCCACCCAGCCCCCAGATCAGGGATGAATCATGCTGGCAGGGAAGTGTGTATGTGTTGGACACTTGCCCCGTCCCTACCCTGCAAAATAAATAGAAGGTTTCATTCACTAGGGCTGCCCTTCACCAGCTACAAAACACTTAACACCTGTGAATCCTCAGGTAAATCCTGTCCCCCCAGACTAGACAGAAGAAATGCATTGTACAGTCTGCTAAGTAACAAAGCATCATTGAGGCCCACCTCTTCAGAGCACACCTCCCTGAAAAGGGCTTCCATATATAAAGAAAATATTCTTAAAACAAATCATCATCATTATTCTATTTATAAATTACAATAATGTCCAAATACCTCAGGCAGGATCAAGGGTCAATGCTGGAGTCTGAGACTCCCAAATAATATCTTGAAGAAATAAGAAAAATATTATTTCCTGGGAACACTCTATATATGTTTGTACAGCACTTAAGACAATGAGAATCCTAACTGGGGTCTCTAGGTGCTTCCATAATACAAATAGTAACAAATAATAAAAGCAGTTCTGTCTCTCTTGGTCTCTGCCAAAACTTCTTCCTTTAAACAAAGAACAACAAAAATTTGCGTCAGGTGCTCTGGGAGTTTATTTTTGTTGAATTGCCTTCTCTACCATGGTACAATGCTCACCATGTCACCAACTTTGATTTCTATGCACATGCGAAGTGAGCAGCATTGGTGACTAGATATTTCCCAAACTGAGTCAGAACGTAGTCTACAAAAAAATAAATAAATCCCATGGTTCGTTATGAGTTAATACAGCCCACAACAGACATTCCCTCCTCAATCCTAAGCATTCGAAGTTGCAGTAACACAATTTCCCTCAAGATTAAGGAAGACATGAACCAGGGAGAGTCTGTAAAACAGCAGAAAATTATGGATTTTTCAGCCAACACAGATGGTCACTCTGAGACAGCTCTTTGCATCTTTGGGCAGATCTTTAGTGTTTTACATATCACCCAGTAGATCAGTCTGGCTTTAGGCTTTATAGAAAACATCATTACCCAGGCAGAGAGAAAGATAGTTCCATAGGAATTTATTCAGAAAAAAAAGGTGAAAAAAGTAGACAGACAACCAATACTGCTAATATTTATGCAAAGCTGTTGTTGTAACAGAGACTGCTGTAGACAGAGGCACAAAGCTATTCCTTCCCTTCACGAGGCAATATTTTCACATCCTTTTGTGCACTTATTTTTACATAAGACTGGACTTCATTTTTAAAACACAGGAAAAATAACTGTCATTTACAGTCTCACATTTCCCTGGGCAGCCACTTTTCCCCTTAAGTCTAAACAGAAGCTACAAGCTTGCTTTCATCATAGGGTTGCCAACTTTCTACTTGCACAAAACTGAACATCCTTGCCCCATCCATGTCCCGCCCTCTCTCTGAGGCCCCACCTCCCGCTCACTCCATCCCCCCTCCCAAACCTGTCGCTCGCTCTCCCCACCCTCCCTCCCTCCCTCATTTTCACTGGGCTGGCTCAGGGGGCTGGAGTGCAGGAGGGGGTGAGGGCTTTGGCGAGGGGTGTGAGCTCTGAGTTGGGGCCAGAAATGAGGGGTTCAGAGTGCAGGAGGGGGCTCTAGGCTGTGGCAGTGGGTTGGGATGCGAGAAGGGGTGAGGGATCCAGCTAAGGGTGCGGGCGCAGGGTGGGGCCAGGGATTAGGGGTTTGGAGTGTAAGGGAGGGCTCTGGGCTGAGGCAGGCGTGTGGGAGGAGATATGGGCTTTGGGCTGGGGGTGCAGGTTCTGAGATGTAGTCAGAAACGAGGGGTTCAGGGTGAGGGAGGGGACTCTGGGCTGAGACAAAGGGGTTTGGAGGGCGAGAGGGGGAATCAGGCCTGGGGAAGGGGGTTGGGGCATGGGAGGGTGAGGGCTCTGGCTGGGGTGCTGGCTCTGGGGTGGGGCTGGGGATGAGAGGATTGGAGTGCAGGAGGATGCTCTGGGCTGGGGCTGAGGGGTTCAGAGAATGGGAGGGAGATCAGGGCTGGGGTATGGGGTTGGGACATGAGAGAGGGCCAGGAGGTGAGGCTCTGAGTGGCGCTTACCTCAGGCAGCTCCCAGGAAGCTGCAGTACGTCTCCCCTTGGCTCCTATGCGGAGGCATGGCCAGACAGCTTTGGGTGCTGCCTCATCCCCAGGCACCGCACCCGCAGCTCCCATTGGCCATGGTTCCCAGCCAATGGGAACTGCAACGGCAGCGCTTGGGGCGGGGGCAGCATGCAGAGCCCCCCGACTGCCCCATGCTTAGGAGTCAGAGGAGGGACATTCCGGCTGCTTCCTGTGAGCCACATGGCACGGAGGCTAGCAAGGACCCTGCCAGTCCCATAGCATGGCGCTGCCAATGGTGCTGACCAGAGCCTCCAGGATCCCTTTTTGACCCGATGTTCCAGTTGAAAACCGGACACCGGGTTACCCTATTTCATCATAATGGAATTCAACCAGCCATGTAACTTTCAATAAATTAGAGCCAGCATCCCACAGCTAATAATTATTAAGTCTGGCATTAGGTATGTTGGCAGCACACAAACCACTGGATCAAACTTAGGAATGTAGTTTCCTTGATAGTTTCTGAAACCTGAACTTCATGTATATTCTAGCACAGGATAAATAAAGACAGAAGCCAAACATACCATTCCACACTAAATCAGTTCTCTCATCTTCAGCACTACAGAGTTGTGATTATAAATGACATCTTAGTAACGCATAAAGAACATATTTCCACCATTAGGCTGCTTGCTAGTAAAATTACCTTTCACTACAGAGATATTAGCAGGCAGATTCATTTAAATAGCTTACATACCACAAGAGGGGAAGCCTGAACTAGTTCTGCACATTTTCCTGCATGTTTTGCAGATCTAAGACATGTGGTTTCCTTGATTATTTATAGTACTCCACTTCAAGATCTTCTGGATGAGGTTCCTGCACACAAAGTTTTGTAAAACCTAAATATGCCAAGCTGGTCTTGTTTCTGGACACACTTAAAAAAGAAAAAAAAATCCATCAATCTCAGTGTCAATATTGACTTTATTCTCTTAATTTTTATTAATTAATCTGAGTCTGAAGAAAGAAATGTACACTCTTTTGTTACTAAAATAAGATTAAAAGAATATCAAAACCCATTGTCCATGGTGAATAGTTGCCGCTAATAGACATTCACTGATAAGGATATTTGATATTGAGACTTTGAAAACTGTTAACAGCAAACATGAGTCTGTACTTCTTTTAAACAGTCTTTTCTGCCCAAAGTATTTGTTAGCATCAATGTCTTGATCTTCCATAAAGAGAATGCAAAATATTTTTAATAAAAATATGACTGAATATGCTGCTGCTCCTTTATTTCCAAAAAGTACTCAACGAAGAGACTTTGGATATCTTTTTCTCGTTTGATCAACATGCCCGACACCACTCCATGTGCAGTAGATGGACATGTTTGATTTTACTGCATGTGAAGCTGGTCAGAAAGGGGGATGGGGAAAAAAAAAATCAATAGGGCATTGCAAGGAGTGAGCTGAATAACTGAACTCTGTCCCGTTTTCTATGTAAAGTAGGTTAGTAATGTGAAAGCCAAAAAAAAAAAAAAAATTCTTTACTAAAGTTTTTCAATATTTAAAGTTTGCTTGACCTTTTCACATTCCTCGCTCCCCCCAAAAATTGCAACCAATCTATTAATGTACCAATTAAAAACCCTAGGTAGCTATATTACCTATGTAGTAATTGCATATGAACAGAAAGGTTTAAAAGAAGGTAAGTGAAAATAGTGATTAATGTTAAGAGAATACTTATAAAGAATGGTAATATATAGTCTACAAATGGAATAGTCAATAAAAAATGTAATAAGTGAAACTGATTTTGTTGTTTCCGCAACATTTTAAGAATCCTCAAAGAAGACCGGTTTCAGACACACACACACACACACGTATGTGTTTTCACATCTTTCTTTATAAATAATACTAGTGAGCAAAAGCAAGAACTCTTCCAGTAACAAAAAACATTAGAAGAACCTCAGAGTTACGAATAGCTTGAGAATGGAGGTTGTTCCTAACTCTGAAATGTTCCTAACTCTAAACAAAACATTAGGGTTGTTCTTTCAAAAGTTTACAACTGAATATTGACTTAATACAACTTTGGAACTTTACTATGCAGAAGAAAAATGCTGCTCTCTCCCTCCCCCTTTTTAACACACTACTGTTCTGTATTTGCTTTAGGGGCGGAGTGGAAGGCGGCTCTGCTGCTGCCTGATTGCATACTTCTGGTTCCAAATAAAGTGTGTGGTTGACTGGTCAATTTGTAACTGGTGTTCGCAGCTCTGAGATTCTGCTGTACACAGTAGATTCTACACAATATATACTTACGAAGCATCCTTGCCATACATTACACGAGCACTGCCAGTCCCAGGCACATATAGTTACGCACTAGTCATGTCAGTCGTAATTCTTTGTCTTCACCAAATCCCTTAAATCTCACCATCACTGAAACACAATTAACAGTTTGGCTCATAAGCGTACCAAACTCTGCATACACTCCAGTTGATCTATAGAAGTATGAATGATGCATGAAGTACTTTGCCTTGTACAATGTTGAGCCAGAAGCTAGGGAAGTAGACTTTAGTTGAAGCAGTGCCATCCCAGATCCTGAATAACTGCTCTATCATCACCTTGCTTCATTGCAATTGTTCAGTGCATAACCACCTCTGCATGCAAAACACATGACAATGAAATTACTGAATACAATATTAAACTGAGAAACTTTTTTAAAAGGTTTATTACTGCTACAGTAGGTTTGCAAAGTACTTATTAGCATATATAATGAGAGCTATAGTCTCCTGCTGTTACACCTGTAGACATATGCAAGAGGCCCAATTCTGTGAGGCACTGAACAACTACAACTTCTACTGACTTTAATGGGAGTTGAGGGTACTTGGCATGCTGTAGAATTGGGCTGAAAAAGGGAAATTGCCCCCTGCAGGATTATAAACTGCAAAATAATTTTAACAGAGAGTTAACTGGATATAGGAGACCTTTAATTCTCATGATGTCCCCCACTCGCCCCTCCCGCCCCCCCGCCAAACAGTATGTATCATTAATTTAATGATTATAAATGCACTGGTTGAACAAGGGCTCAGTTCCAAAAAAAAGCTGTCTAGTGGGACTGTATGAGCCTGAGTAACACAACCGAGTTTTTAACCTCTAGGTCATCAATCTGAAAGCTATAAGATTAACAATGATTAACGTTCCCCTCATGATGGCTGTTCAATAGCCTGTGCAAAATGAATTGGTGATCCTGAATCAGTTCCTAACAAATAGACACTCATGTCACAAAAACAATTATTGGCCCTCTCACTGGCAGTCTCAAAGAGGCATGGAGACTAAAGTAGAGAAGATCCATCAAGGTTAGGGTTTGGACATATTGTCAAGGAAGAGAGCTTGGACAACCTTCACAACCAATCAATTCACTAAAACAAAAACAGAACACCACCTCCTCCCCCGCCCCCCCCCGCCCCCAAAAAAACCCACATGGTAATTCAAAACAAAAATAAAATGTATGTGCTACCTGGCTCAAAATGGAGCTATTGCCACAGATACAACAAAAAGTATTTTCTAGTACAGGGAAAGTTAAGGTTATAAAATCTTAAAAACTTTCCAGATCCTTTAGTGTGAAGCCTTTAATTAAGCAGATACAAGGTGGAGAATAATATTGCTTAATATCCTGTTTACATTCAGGTGAAATGAGGGAGAATTAATTCTCTAACTCAGAGACAATATACAAAGGAAAAATTAAGTGTAACTTTGATTTTTTAATCTCATTTACACTAATTAGGATTTTATTCAAACATTCTTAATTGATGCACAGCATCAGCTAGCCTAAGAGTTTTGGTACCTATGGATCATTATCCACTTTTCACCTTCCTTCCCACTAGGGTGACCAGATAGCAAGTGCAAAAAATAGGGACATGGGGTAGGTGGTAATAGATGCCTATATAAGAAAAAGCCCCGAAAAATCAGTACCGTCCCTATAAAATCAGGACATCTGGTCACCCTACTTCCCACAAAACTTACACATCTACAATATTTTTATGAAAAAAATTAGTTAGGAAGATAATAAAGGAAATAAACTAAATGGACTCCAAAACTTATGCTGCTCACCAAGACAGAAGAAGGAAATGAAAAAATGCATGATCATCGAGGGCAATCATCCCAAATTGGTGTATGCAAGATTCAGAAATAGCATAAAGGATGGGATGCAGGGGAAGGTCTCTCTACCCCTTTTTTGGCTTCTTTACAATGTATAATGAGACAGGTTTCCTGTTTTGGATACAAACCCCCCAAAAACAAACAAGAATGGGAGGGGGAAGGACTCTCAATGGCTGTGGGCTGTGTTCACACACATACTTTTAAAAACACAAAACACAAGAACATCTTGCCTACCCTGTTTTTCCTGGAAGTCTCTAGGGATGGCAGGAGGACTAGTAGGATTTCAATCAAGTGAAGCCTGACAGAGTGTGAGTGATCTGTCTGATGGGAGGTTCAACATCCTCTGTCTCTTCAATCATAGACTGAAGAGCTCCCATTACACAGACTCCCTTAAGAAAACATCCAGCAAATCTACAGAAAACCAGGCTTGGCATTCCTGATAGTTTAAGATAAAACCATAAAAAGTAAAAAAAGCCAAACTTTTCAAGCCTTCTTTATTCATCATACAGCAGGAATTCGGGGGAAGCCAACAATCCCTATTTCTACCTCCTTTGTATGTCACTGTTATCAGGTAAAATCCTATTTTTTACATTTTCAGATTCACCAGTCCATGGAACTATTGGGATCTGCATAGCAATATCCTTTAGCTGAAATGACTAGGGAAGGGAAAATTACAATTATCACCACTCTGAGAATTCATTAGTTTCTGAAAAGGGAAGTTGGGACCAATAGGTTATTCCCTTATATACTCTCTGCACTAGTATTGCAACAGATCAAATGACCTAAAGGGTTTTACATAGTGCCTACTGCAGGGCTTTTTACACCTCCCTCTGAAGTATCTGACTCTGGGCACTCTTGAAGACAAGATATTGGGCTACATGGAATTCCTATATTCCCAGAGCTAGAACATATGGGAGGTGTTTAAAAGCCTTCCTTCACCTATTTATAGTCATTAATAACAGGAACATCTCATCTCCTGAATTGTCAGCTAAGAAAATTCTCTTGCCTTCTGTGGAGCTTTCCACAATCATGCATCTTGGCCCAGTAAGTCATTATAAAGCACTAGTGCCAGGAAGGAACCAAGAGTAACATTCAGGTCCGGAGGAATTCCCCACTTCATGGCAATACTGGTCTGCAAACAATATTGGCACCACAGAATGAATGGGGTTTGAGGAAGCTAAAGAGGCTGAACCTGTGCCTATTTACTGTTTCTGCATGCAGAATACATGCAAGAGCTTCCCTCCCGCCTTTTGGTCCTCTCCCTGCCTGCCTCCCTCCCTCAGTTATGAGTGTTTTAACAAGGGGAGCACTGAGGGAGCTACACAAATGCACTTAAAGTAGATGAGCCAGAAGCAGTCAGAGTAGCCTGAAGTAAACGCGTACAGTGGGATTTCTCTCTCTTGCTTTTTCTCTGAAATAATCACGAAATTTTCTTTCCTCGGAGCTGGAGTAAAAACTGGTAACATGCTTATTGGCTGGGAAGAGTGAAGAAAGCCTCTCCCCTGGTTTCAGGTTACAGTGATTGGGGAGGGAGGGTATTTTGTTCATTTTGCTTCTACGGGACAGTCCAAGTATTATTTAGACTGTAAGTTCTTTGTGGCAAAGACCATCATTTTGTTCTGTGTTTATACGCCACCTAGGACGTGGCCAGCAGAATGGGGTCCTAGTCCATGTCTTGGGCTCCCAGAAGGTACCGATACAAATAACATAACAAAGATTCCACAATACAAATAACATAACAAAGATTAATTTGACTGTAATTTTATTTTTTTGTACTGAACATTACAGTAACAGTCTCAGAGCAGCTGGGGACAAGGGATGAAAAAACTGAAAAAAAAATTAACCTTACTCCCTAAAAAAGTAGAACAAGGGTGGTGGCATGAAGCTGGAGACACCCAGGATGTGCAAAAATGATTCGGTCTCTAAATTACTGTAGAAATCCTGTCTACTAGGAAAGTCGGAAAGTAACCC
Organism: Chelonoidis abingdonii; assembly: GCF_003597395.2. Taxonomy (NCBI): domain Eukaryota; kingdom Metazoa; phylum Chordata; order Testudines; family Testudinidae; genus Chelonoidis; species Chelonoidis abingdonii. The sequence goes on along the minus strand of NC_133769.1, from coordinate 53,539,587 downwards.
TTCAGGTCTGGATTACTGGTTCAAATTGTAGAAATATTGTTTTATCTCCCTTGCAAGACAGACGGCCACGCCTACCCAGCAATATCTAGGGGGAAAGGAAATGGGTTCATTTCAAGAGCCATGCTGTATATCTTCTGAGCAACATTTCCCTGAGTTTTCCAGAACCATAAGCATAAGCAGAGGAGGCTCAGATAGGAGCATCAGAAGCATTATCTTTTCTACCCCTGCACTTGCATTTTCGCTGCAGTGCCTTTTAATAATGCATGCATGCTACATAGGAATCCTAATGTTCTCCAGTCCAACATCCAATTCTGGCACTAGTGCTTTGACTCATTTAGTTCAATGTACAAACTGGGCTTGGCATAGAATGCACTATACAAGTGAAATAGCCCCCTGAGCTGGTCCATAAGGCAACTATTCTGTTCTCATTCAAATCCTTCTTTAAGAAAGGATTTGATGCAATACCTACCACAAATAAGCCAATTAACAATGGTTAAATAGAGGGACATGTGGGGATAGTTTATATGATTATTCTGGTTAAGAGCCATGGAAATGACAAGGCATGTGCCAGCATATCCCCTTTATATCTTTTTAGATTATATGCCAACATTTTCAAGAGTGATTAGAGTGAGGAGTGCCCGATTGGAGACATCTTTAAGGAGTCTAATTTTTCAGAAGTACAAAGTACTCACCCTCTGGAGGGAAAAACCCCAGGCTTTTTCAGATGCCTCAAATTGGGTACCCCAAAATCACTAGTCACCTGAAAACCTTGGCCATAAACTCCGACGGATCTTCCTATATGTACATATAGCGCCTATCACCCTTTGGTGCTACTGTAATATAATTCAGCACTATTATCTGCTCTTTGAAGCCTTTAATCATGAATGACACATTATCAATACCAGCTTGAATATTTCCTCACCACTGGCAAAAAAAACAAAACAAACAAACAAAAAACACACACACACACACACACACAACACATATGCACTCCACAAAGAACTATCTAGCTAAAGTATTCTTCATATGACACTGACTGCTGGGGGTGTAGATGGAAAACACAGTTAAGACAGGCATATAACTACTAATTAATGACTTTGTTCTTGCCATTCTGGGTTGAACTCAACTTCAGTGGCACTATAGTGCAATTTTTTGAAGTACTGCAGAACCCTCCTTTGTATCTTTCACAGTCCATTTGTTAAAATACATCACACTGATGACTTGCATTATAGTATTTGATCAAATCAACACAAAGAATTAATGTTGTGAACAATGAAGATATCATAGCAATCGTAACTGAAAGCAGTAAAAAAGCACAAGTGTTCACTGGAGCAGAGAAAATGCACACCTACTTGCACTAGTATTTCAGAAAGGAAAAAATCAAAACCAAAAAACAACGATGTGGTCAAGTATCAGAGGGGTAGCCATGCATCCGACGAAGTGGGTATTCACCCAGAAAAGCTCATGCTTCAATATGTCTGTTAGTCTATAATGTGCCACAGGACTCTTTGCTGCTTTTAATGATGTGGTCAGTTATCTTAAATCCAAATAGAAAACAGCCTATGCTTTACAGAAAGATCAATTTGCAACAGCATTATCTCATTTGAGATGGACTTCTGAACTAATTGTAAGATGTGTTTGAGGAAAAAGCCTAGGGAGAATAGAAATCTATAAGAATTGTTGTTTGAACAAGAAATTGGTGGATCTTTATCATGAATTACTTAAGTGGTAATGGAAAACATCACATATGAGTAAAGGAAATAAAGAAAAAAAACTATACTAATGGTAAATAGGGTTTTTGTACCATATTATTAGGGATATCTACTTAGTTTTATACAACAATATGTACCTATTGACTAAACTGGAATTAATGCTTGATTGTCTCAAAAACACAGAGATATATTATTGCAGAAATCTCCTCTCTTCTTAGGGAATCATCTTTACAGAACTCTACTAGGTTAATTTCACTATGTTATTGCACCCAAAATCAAATCTCACTTCAATTCCGTTGGTTATTTATCTAGTCACTATCTTCCAACTCAAAGAATCATTAGTGTAACCAAGTGTTGTCACACTGTATTGATTTCTGTCCAAAAAGCTAGTACATCAGACAGTCTAATCCTTATTCTGCCATGTAGCATTAAACAAAGGTACTACATTACCCACAGATCCGTTCCAGGCATGAGACATTAAACTTAGGCCTTGTCTACACTTGCAAGTTGCAGCGCTGGTGAGGGGGTTACAGCGCTGCAACTTAGCAGGTGTCTACACTTAAAAGCTCAGCCAGCGCTGCAACTCCCTGTTTGCAGCGCTGGCTGTACACCTGGGTCTGCTTCCGG